>NW_026734627.1:0-280155 GCF_949786415.1 Peromyscus eremicus
CATAGGAAACACATTAGAGTAGAATACTGCTCTTTTCTCAAAAGCAGAGTATGTTTCATGTAAGGCGAGCTAGAGTTTGTTTCCCAGTCCTAAATGGAGTTGAGTCACATGCAGTTTTTTGTCCTACGAGCAAGAGTTGTTTTCTGGTAGGGAAAGTCACTATTGTGCTCCAATTCCATACACAGTGCAAATAGCACTCGTGTCTGTTCCCAGCAAGTACAGTGTATTGGACTGAAGAGGAGCTACCGTTCTTCTCAGTTTCCTAAGCAGAGTTGAACTAGATATTGCCCGTGTGTGTAGGAAGCACAGTTCTTTTTTTCTGAGCAAGCTCAATGTTCTGGCCCTATAGGAAACACATTAGAGTAGAATACTGCTCTTTTCTCAAAAGCAGAGTGTGTTTCTTGTAAGGCGAGCTAGAGTTTGTTTCCCAGTCCTAAATGGAGTTGAGTCACATGCAGTTTTTTGTCCTACGAGCAAGAGTTGTTTTCTGGTATGACGAGTCACTATTGTGCTCCAATTGCCTTTCACAGTGCAAATAGCACTCGCATCTGTTCTCAGCAAGTACAGTGTATCGGGCTGAAGAGGAGTTACTGTTCTTGTCAGTTTCCTAAGCAGAGTTGAACTAGATATGGCCCGTGTGTGTAGGAAGCACAGTTCTTTTGTTCTGAGCAAGCTCACTGTTCTGGCCCTATAGGAAACACAGTAGAGTAGAAGAGTGCTCTTTTCTCTAAAGCAGAGTGTGTTTCTTGTAAGGCGAGCTCGTGTTTGTTTCCCAGTCCTAAAAGGAGTTGAGTCACATGCAGTTTCTGGTCCTACGAGCAAGAGTTGTTTTCTGGTAAGGAAACTCACTATTGTGCTCTCATTGCCGTACACAGGGCAAATAGCACTCGCTTCTTTTCCCAGCAAGTACAGTGTATTGGACTGAATAGGAGCTACTGTTCTTGTCACTTTCCTAAGCAGAGTTGAACTACATATGGTCCTTGTGTGTAGGAAGCACAGTTCTTTTGTTATGAGCAAGCTCACTGTTTGGACCCCATAGGAAACACAGTAGAGTAGAAGAGTGCTCTTTTCTCTAAAGCAGAGTGTGTTTCTTGTAAGGAGAGCTAGCGTTTGTTCCGCTGTCCTAATTGGAGTTGAATCCCACGCAGTTTCTGGTACTACGAGCAAGAGTTGTTTTCTGGTAAGAAGATTCACTATTGTGCTGCCATTGCGATACACAGGACAAATAGAACTGGCATCTTTTCCCAGCAAGTACAGTGTATTGGACTGAAGAGGATCTACTGTTTTTGTCAGGTTCCTAAGCAGAATTGAACTAGATATGGCCGTGTGTGTAGGAAGCACAGTTCTTTTGTTCTGAGCAAGCTCACTGTTCGGACCCAATAGGAAACACAGTAGAGTAGAAGAGTGCTCTTTTCTCAAAAACAGAGTGTGTTTTTTGTAAGGCAAGCTATCGTTTGTTTCCCAGTCCTAAATGGCGTTGAATCACATGCAGTTTGTGTTCCTACGAGCAAGAGTTGTTTTCTGGTAAGAAGAGTCACTATTGCGCTGTCTTTGCCATACACAGGGCAAATAGCACTCGCGTCTGTTCCCAGCAATTACAGTGTATTGGACTGAAGAGGAGCTGCTGTTCTTGTCAGTTTCATAAGCAGAGTTGAGCTAGATATGGTCCATGTGTGTAGGAAGCACAGTTTTTTTGTTCTGAGCAAGCTCACTGTTTGGACCCCATAGGAAACACAATAGAGTAGAAGAGTGCTCTTTTCTCAAAAGCAGAGTGTGTTTCTTGTAAGGTGAGCTAGCATTTGTTTGCCAGTCCTAAATGGCGTTGAATCACATGCAGTTTCTCGTCCTACGAGCAAGAGTTGTTTTCTGGTAAGGAAAGTCACTATTGTGCTCTCATTGCCATACACAGTGCAAATAGCACTCGCGTCTGTTCCCAGAAAGTACAGTGTATTGGACTGAAGAGGAGATACTGTTCTTGTCAGTTTCCTAAGCAGAGTTGAACTACATATGGTCCGTGTGTGTAGGAAGCACAGTTCTTTTGTTCTGAGCAAGCTCACTGTTTGGACCCCATAGGAAACACATTAGAGTAGAATACTGGTCTTTTCTCAAAAGCAGAGTGTGTTTCTTGTAAGGCAAGCTAGCGTTTGTTTCCTAGTCCTAAAAGGAGTTGAATCACAAGCAGTTTCTGGTCCTACAAGGAAGAATTGTTTTCTGGTAAGGAAAGTCACATTGCGCTCCCTTTGCCACACACAGTGCAAATAGCACTTCGTCTGTTCCCAGCAAGTACAGTGTATTGGACTGAATAGGTGCTACTGTTCTTGTCAGTTTCCTAGGCAGAGTTGAACTAGATAATATCCGTGTGTGTAGGAAGCACAGTTCTTTTGTTCTGAGCAAGCTCACTGTTTGGACCCCATAGGAAACACAGTAGAGTAGAAGTGTGCTCTTTTCAATAAAGCAGAGTGTGTTTCTTGTAAGGCGAGCTCGCGTTTGTTTCCAGTCCTAAATGGATTTGAGTCACATGCAGTTTTTGGTCCTATGAGCAAGAGTTGTTTTCTGGTAAGAAGAGTCACTATTGTGCTCCAAATGCCATACACAGTGCAAATAGCACTCGTGTCTGTTCCCAGCATGTACAGTGTATTGGACTGAATAGGAGCTACTGTGCTTGTCAGTTTCCTAAGCAGAGTTGAACTAGATATGGTCCGTGTGTAGGAAGCACAGTTCTTTTGTTCTGAGCAAGCTCACTGTTTGGACCCCATAGGAAACACAGTAGAGTAGAAGAGTGCTCTTTTCTGAAAAGCAGAGAGTGTTTCATGTAAGGCGAGCTAGCATTTGTTTCCCAGTCCTAAATGGCGTTGAATCACATGCAGTTTGTGTTCCTACGAGCAAGAGTTGTTTTCTGGTAAGGAAAGTCACTATTGTGCTCTCATTGCCATACACAGTGCAAATAGCACTCGCGTCCTTTCCCAGAAAGTACAGTGTATTGGACTGAAGAGTTTCTACTGTTCTTGTCAGTTTCCTAAGCAGAGTTGAACTACATATGGTCCGTGTGTGTAGGAAGCACAGTTCTTTTGTTCTGAGCAAGCTCTCTGTTTGGACCCCATAGGAAACACAGTAGAGTAGAAGAGTGCTCTTTTCTCTAAAGCAGAGTGTGTTTCTTGTAGGCGAGCTAGCGTTTGTTTCCCAGTCCTAAATGGAGTTGGATCACATGCAGTTCTGGTCCTATAAGCAAGAGTTGTTTTCTGGTAAGGAAAGTTACTATTGCGCTCCCATTGCCATACACAGTGCAAATAGCACTGGCATCTGTTCCAGCAAGTACAGTGTATTGGACTGAAAGAGAGCTACTGTTCTTCTCAGTTTCCTAAGCAGAGTTGAACTAGATATTTCCCGTGTGTGTAGGAAGCACAGTTCTTTTTTTCTGAGCAAGCTCAATGTTCTGGCCCTATAGGAAACACATAAGAGTAGAATACTGCTCTTTTCTCAAAGCAGAGTGTGTTTCTTGTAAGGCGAGCTAGAGTTTGTTTCCCAGTCCTAAATGGAGTTGAGTCACATGCAGTTTTTTGTCCTACGAGTAAGAGTTGTTTTCTGGTAAGACGAGTCACTATTGTGCTCCAATTGCCATTCACAGTGCAAATAGCACTCGCATCTGTTCTCAGCAAGTACAGT
Organism: Peromyscus eremicus; assembly: GCF_949786415.1. Lineage (NCBI taxonomy): Eukaryota > Metazoa > Chordata > Mammalia > Rodentia > Cricetidae > Peromyscus > Peromyscus eremicus. The sequence continues at coordinate 3,664 of NW_026734627.1, forward strand.
GTATCGGACTGAAGAGGAGCTACTGTTCTTGTCAGTTTCCTAAGCAGAGTTGAACTAGATATGGCCCGTGTGTGTAAGAAGCACAGTTCTTTTGTTCTGAGCAAGCTTACTTTTCTGGCCCTATAGGAAACACAGTAGAGTAGAAGAGTGCTCTTTTCTCTAAAGCAGAGTGTGTTTCTTGTAAGGCGAGCTCGCGTTTGTTTCCCAGTCCTAAAAGGAGTTGAGTCACAGACAGTTTTTGGTCCTACAAGCAAGAGTTGTTTTCTGGTAAGAAGAGTCACTATTGCGCTCCAAATGCCATACACAGTGCAAATAGCACTCGCGTCTGTTAACAGCAAGTACAGTGTATTGGACTGAAGAGGAGCTACTGCTCTTGTCAGTTTACTAAGCAGAGTTGAACTAGATATGGCCGTGTGTTTAGGAAGCACAGTTCTTTTGTTCTGAGCAAGCTCACTGTTCGGACCCAATAGGAAACACAGTAGAGTAGAAGAGTGCTGTTTTCTCAAAAGCAGAGTGTGTTTTTGTAAGACAAGCTCTCGTTTGTTTCCCAGGCCTAAATGGAGTTGAATCACATGCAGTTTCTGGTCCTACGAACAAGAGTTGTTTTCTGGTAAGGAAAGTCACTATTGCGCTCCCATTGCCATACACAGGGCAAATAGCACTCGCGTCTTTTCCCAGCAAGTACAGTGTATTGGACTGAAGAGGAGCTACTGCTCTTGTCAGTTTCCTAAACAGAGTTGAACTAGATATGGTCCATGTGTGTAGGAAGTACAGTTCTTATGTTCTGAGCAAGGTCACTGTTTGGACCCCATAGGAAACACCGTAGAGTAGAAGAGTGCTCTTTTCTCAAAGCAGAGTGTGTTTCTTGTAAGGCGAGCTAGCGTTTGTTTCCCAGTCCTAAATGGAGTGGAATCACATGCAGTTTCTGGTTCTACGAGCAAGAGTTGTTTTACGGTAAGAATAGTCACTATTGCGCTGCCATTGCCATACACAGGACAAATAGCACTGGCGTCTGTTCCCAGCAAGTACAGTGTATTGGACTGAAGAGGATCTACTGTTCTTGTCAGGTTCCTAAGCAGAATTGAACTAGTTATGGCCGTGTGTGTAGGAAGCACAGTTCTTTTGTTCTGAGCAAGCTCACTGTTCAGACCCCATAGGAAACACAGTAGGGTAGAAGAGTGCTCTTTTCTCAAAACCAGAGTGTGTTTCTTGTAAGGCAAGCTAGCGTTTGTTTCCTAGTCCTAAAGGAGTTGAATCACAAGCAGTTTCTGGTCCTACGAACAAGAGTTGTTTTCTGGTAAGGAAAGTCACATTGCGCTCCCTTTGCCACACACAGTGCAAATAGCACTTCGTCTGTTCCCAGCAAGTACAGTGTATTGGACTGAATAGGTGCTGCTGTTCTTGTCAGTTTCCTAGGCAGAGTTGAACTAGATTATATCCGGTGTGTAGGAAGCACAGTTCTTTTGTCCTGAGCAAGCTCACTGTTTGGACCCATAGGAAACACAGTAGAGTAGAAGAGTGCTCTTTTCTCTAAAGCAGAGTGTGTTTCTTGTAAGGCAAGCTAGCGTTTGTTCCACAGTCCTAATGGAGTTGAATCCCATGCAGTTTCTGGTACTACGAGCAAGAGTTGTTTTCTGGTAAGAAGATTCACTATTGCGCTGCCATTGCCATACACAGGACAAATAGCACTGGCATCTGTTTGCAGCAACTACAGTGTATTGGACTGAAGAGGATCTACTGCTCTTGTCAGGTTACTAGCAGAATTGAACTAGATATGGCCTGTGTGTGTAAGAAGCACAGTTCTTTTCTTCTGAGCAAGCTCACTGTTCGGACCCAAAGGAAACACAGTATGAGTAGAAAGAGTGCTCTTTTCTCAAAAGCAGAGTGTTTTTTTTGTAAGGCAAGCTATCGTTTGTTTCCCAGTCCTAAATGGAGTTGAATCACATGCAGTTTCTGGTCCTACGAGCAAGAGTTGGTTTTCTTGTAAGGAAAGTCACTATTGTGCTCCCTTTGCCATACACAGTGCAAATAGCACTCGCCTCTGTTCCCAGCAAGTACAGTGTATCAGACTGAAGAGGAGCTACTGTTCTTGTCAGTTTCCTAAGCAGAGTTGAACTAGATATGGCCCGTGTGTTTAGGAAGCACAGTTATTATGTTCTGAGCAAGCTCACTGTTCTGGCCCTATAGGAAACACAGTAGAGTAGAAGAGTGCTCTTTTCAATAAAGCAGAGTGTGTTTCTTGTAAGGCGAGCTTGCGTTTGTTTCCCAGTCCTAAATGGATTTGAGTCACATGCAGTTTTTGGTCCTATGAGCAAGAGTTGTTTTCTGGTAAGAAGATTCACTATTGTGCTGCCATTTCCATACATAGGACAAATAGCACTGGCATCTGTTCGCAGCATCTACAGTGTATTGGGACTGAAGAGTATCTCCTGTTCTTGTCAGGTTCCTAGCAGAATTGAACTAGATATGGCCGTGTGTGTAGGAAGCACAGTTCTTTTGTTCTGAGCAAGCTCACTGTTCGGACCCAAAAGGAAACACAGTAGAGTAGAAGATTGCTCTTTTCTCAAGAGCAGAGTGTGTTTTTTGTAAGGCAAGCTATCGTTTGTTTCCCAGTCCTAAATGGAGTTGAATCACATGCAGTTTCTGGTCCTACGAGCAAGAGTTGTTTTCTGGTAAGGAAAGTCACTATTGCGCTCCCTTTGCCATACACAGTGCAAATAGCACTCGCGTCTGTTCCCAGCAAGTACAGTGTATCGGACTGAAGAGGAGCTACTGTTCTTGTCAGTTTCCTAAGCAGAGTTGAACTAGATATGTCCCGTGTGTTTAGGAAGCACAGTTATAATGTTCTGAGCAAGCTCACTGTTCTGACCCTATAGGAAACACAGTAGAGTAGAAGAGTGCTCTTTTCTCAAAAGCAGAGTGTGTTTCTTGTAAGGCGAGCTAACATTTGTTTCCCAGTCCTAAATGGCGTTGAATCACATGCAGTGTGTGGTCCTACGAGCAAGAATTGTTTTTCTGGTAAGGAAAGCAACTATTGCGCTCTCATTGCCATACACAGTGCAAATAGCACTCGCGTCTGTTCCCAGCAATTACAGTATATAGGACTGAAGAGGAGCTACTGTTCTTGTCAGTCTCCAAAGCAGAGTTGAACTAGATATGGCCCGTGTGTCTAGGAAGCACAGTTCATTTGTTCTGAGCAAGCTCACTGTTCAGGCCCTATAGGAACACAGTAGAGTAGAAGAGTGCCCTTTTCTCAAAAGCAGAGTGTGTTTTTGTAAGACAAGCTCTCGTTTGTTTCCCAGGCCTAAATGGAGTTGAATCACATGCCAGTTTCGGGTCCTACGAACAAGAGTTGTTTTCTGGTAAGGAAAGTCACTATTGAGCTCCCATTGCCATACACAGGGCAAATAGCACTCGCGTCTTTTCCCAGCAAGTACAGTGTATTGGACTGAAGAGGAGCTACTGCTCTTGTCAGTTTCCTAAGCAGAGTTGAACTAGATATGGTCCATGTGTGTAGGAAGTACAGTTCTTATGTTCTGAGCAAGGTCACTGTTTGGACCCCATAGGAAACACCGTAGAGTAGAAGAGTGCTCTTTTCTCAAAAGCAGAGTGTGTTTCTTGTAAGGCGAGCTAGCGTTTGTTTCCCAGTCCTAAATGGAGTGGAATCACATGCAGTTTCTGGTTCTACGAGCAAGAGTTGTTTTACGGTAAGAATAGTCACTATTGCGCTGCCATTGCCATACACAGGACAAATAGCACTGGCGTCTGTTCCAGCAAGTACAGTGTATTGGACTGAAGAGGATCTACTGTTCTTGTCAGGTTCCTAAGCAGAATTGAACTAGTTATGGCCGTGTGTGTAGGAAGCACAGTTCTTTTGTTCTGAGCAAGCTCACTGTTCAGACCCCATAGGAAACACAGTAGAGTAGAAGAGTGCTCTTTCTCAAAACCAGAGTGTGTTTCTTGTAAGGCAAGCTAGCGTTTGTTTCCTAGTCCTAAAAGGAGTGAATCACAAGCAGTTTCTGGTCCTACGAACAAGAGTTGTTTTCTGGTAAGGAAAGTCACATTGCGCTCCCTTTGCCACACACAGTGCAAATAGCACTTCGTCTGTTCCCAGCAAGTACAGTGTATTGGACTGAATAGGTGCTGCTGTTCTTGTCAGTTTCCTAGGCAGAGTTGAACTAGATAATATCCGTGTGTGTAGGAAGCACAGTTCTTTTGTCCTGAGCAAGCTCACTGTTTGGACCCCATAGGAAACACAGTAGAGTAGAAGAGTGCTCTTTTCTCTAAAGCAGAGTGTGTTTCTTGTAAGGCAAGCTAGCGTTTGTTCCACAGTCCTAAATGGAGTTGAATCCCATGCAGTTTCTGGTACTACGAGCAAGAGTTGTTTTCTGGTAAGAAGATTCACTATTGCGCTGCCATTGCCATACACAGGACAAATAGCACTGGCATCTGTTTGCAGCAACTACAGTGTATTGGACTGAAGAGGATCTACTGCTCTTGTCAGGTTACTAAGCAGAATTGAACTAGATATGGCCGTGTGTGTAAGAAGCACAGTTCTTTTCTTCTGAGCAAGCTCACTGTTCGGACCCAAAAGGAAACACAGTAGAGTAGAAGATTGCTCTTTTCTCAAAAGCAGAGTGTGTTTTTTGTAAGGCAAGCTATCGTTTGTTTCCCAGTCCTAAATGGAGTTGAATCACATGCAGTTTCTGGTCCTACGAGCAAGAGTTGTTTTCTGGTAAGGAAAGTCACTATTGCGCTCCCTTTGCCATACACAGTGCAAATAGCACTCGCGTCTGTTCCCAGCAAGTACAGTGTATCGGACTGAAGAGGAGCTACTGTTCTTGTCAGTTTCCTAAGCAGAGTTGAACTAGATATGTCCCGTGTGTTTAGGAAGCACAGTTATAATGTTCTGAGCAAGCTCACTGTTCTGACCCTATAGGAAACACAGTAGAGTAGAAGAGTGCTCTTTTCTATAAAGCAGAGTGTGTTTCTTGTAAGGCGAGCTCACGTTTGTTTCACAGTCCTAAATGGATTTGAGTCACATGCAGTTTTTGGTCCTATGAGCAAGAGTTGTTTTCTGGTAAGAAGAGTCACTATTGTGCTCCAAATGCCATACACAGTGCAAATAGCACTCGCGTCTGTTCCCAACATGTACAGTGTATTGGACTGAATAGGAGCTACTGTTCTTGTCAGTTTCCTAAGCAGAGTTGAACTAGATAAGGACCGTGTGTGTAGAAAGCACAGTTCTTATGTTCTGAGCAAGCTCACTGTTCTGGCACTATGAGAAACACAGTAGAGTAGAAGAGTGCTCTTTTCTCAAAAGCAGAGTGTGTTTTTTGTAAGGCAAGCTATCTTTTGTTTTCCAGTAATAAATGGAGTTGAATCACATGCAGTTTCTGGTCCTACGAGCAAGAGTTGTTTTCTGGTAAGGAAAGTCACTATTGCGCTCCCTTTGCCATACACAGTGCAAATAGCACTCGCGTCTGTTCCCAGAAAGTACAGTATATAGGACTGAAGAGGAGCTACTGTTCTTGTCAGTCTCCTAAGCAGAGTTGAACTAGATATGGCCCGTGTGTCTAGGAAGCACAGTTCATTTGTTCTGAGCAAGCTCACTGTTCTGGCCCTATAGGAAACACAGTAGAGTAGAAGAGTGCCCTTTTCTCAAAAGCAGAGTGTGTTTCTTGTAAGGCGAGCTAGCGTTTGTTTCCCAGTCCTAAATGGAGTTGAGTCACATGTAGTTTTTTGTCCTGCGAGCAAGAGTTGTTTTCTGGTAAGACGAATCACTATTGTGCTCCAATTGCCATACACAGTGCAAGTAGCACTCGCGTCTGCTCTCAGCAAGTACAGTGTATAAGACTGAAGAGGAGCTACTGTTCTTGTCAGTTTCCTAAGAGGAGTTGAACTAGATATGGCCTGTGTGTGTAGGAAGCACAGTTATTATGTTCTGAGCAAGCTCAATGTTCTGGCCCTATAGGAAACACAGTAGAGTAGAAGAGTGCTCTTTTCTCTAAAGCAGAGTGTGTTTCTTGTAAGTCGAGCTCGCGTTTGTTTCCCAGTCCTAAATGGAGTTGAGTCACAGGCAGTTTTTGGTCCTACGAACAAGAGTTGTTTTCTGGTAAGAAGAGTCACTATTGCGCTCCAAATGCCATACACAGTGCAAATAGCACTCGCGTCTGTTCCCAGAAAGCACAGTGTATTGGACTGAATAGGAGCTACTGTTCTTGTCAGTTTCCTAAGCAGAGTTGAACTACATATGGTCCTTGTGTGTAGGAAGCACAGTTCTTATGTTCTGAGCAAGCTCACTGTTCGGACCCCATAGGAAACACAGTAGAGTAGAAGAGTGCTCTTTTCTCAAAAGCAGAGTGTGCTTTTTGTAAGGCAAGCTATCATTTGTTTCCCAGTCCTAAATGGAGTTGAGTCACATGCAGTTTCTGGTCCTACGAGCAAGAGTTGTTTTCTGGTAAGGAAAGTCACTATTGTGCTCCCTTTGCCATACACAGTGCAAATAGCACTCGCGTCTGTTCCCAGCAAGTACAGTGTATCGGACTGAAGAGGAGCTACTGTTCGTGTCAGTTTCCTTAGCAGAGTTGAACTAGATATGGTCCATGTGTGTAGGAAGCACAGTTCTTTGTTCTGAGCAACCTCACTGTTTGGTCCCCATAGGAAACACAGTAGAGTAGAAGAGTGCTCTTTTCTCAAAAGCAGAGAGTGTTTCATGTAAGGCGAGCTAGCATTTGTTTCCCAGTCCTAAACGGAGTTGAATCACATGCAGTTTCTGGTCCTATGAGCAAGAATTGTTTTATGATAAGAATAGTCACTATTGTGCTGCCATTGCCATACACAGGACAAATAGCTCTGGCGTCTGTTCCCAGCAGTACAGTGTATTGGACTGAAGAGGAGCTACTGTTCTTGTCAGGTTCCTAAGCAGAATTGAACTAGATATGGCCGTGTGTGTAGGAAGCACAGTTCTTTTGTTCTGAGAAAGCTCACTGTTCGGACCCCATAGGAAACACAGTAGAGTAGAAGAGTGCTCTTTTCTCTAAAGCAGAGTGTGTTTCTTGTAAGGTGAGCTAGCGTTTGTTTCCTAGAACTAAATGTAGTTGAATCACATGCAGTTTTTTTGCCTACGAACAAGAGTTGTTTTCTGGTAAGACGAGTCACTATTGTGCTCCAATTGCCATACACAGTGCAAATAGCACTGGCGTCTCTTCCCCACAAGTACAGTGTATTGGACTGAAGAGGAGCTACTGTTCGTGTCAGTTTCCTAAGCAGAGTTGAACTAGATATGTTCCATGTGTGTAGGAAGCACAGTTCTTTGTTCTGAGCAAGCTCACTGTTTGGACCCCATAGGAAACACAGTAGAGTAGAAGAGTGCTCTTTTCTAAAAAGCAGAGAGGGTTTCACGTAAGGCGAGCTAGCATTTGTTTCCCAGTCCTAAACGGAGTTGCATCACATGCAGTTTTTTGTCCTACGAGCAAGAGTTGTTTCCTGGTAAGACGTGGCACTATTGTGCTCTCATTGCCATACACAGTGCAAATAGCACTCGCGTCTGTTCCCAGCAAGTACAGTATATAGGACTGAAGAGGAGCTACTGTTCTTGTCAGTCTCCTAAGCAGAGTTGAACTAGATATGGCCGTGTGTCTAGGAAGCACAGTTCATTTGTTCTGAGCAAGCTCACTGTTCAGGCCCTAGAGGAAACACAGTAGAGTAGAAGAATGCCCTTTTCTCAAAAGCAGAGTGTGTTTCTTGTAAGGCGAGCTAGCGTTTGTTTCCCAGTCCTAAATGGAGTTGAGTCACATGTAGTTTTTTGTCCTACGAGCAAGAGTTGTTTTCTGGTAAGACGAGTCACTATTGTGCTCCAATTGCCATACACAGTGCAAGTAGCACTCGCGTCTGCTCTCAGCAAGTACAGTGTATAAGACTGAAGAGGAGCTACTGTTCTTGTCAGTTTCCTAAGCAGAGTTGAACTAGATATGGCCTGTGTGTGTAGGAAGCACAGTTATTATGTTCTGAGCAAGCTCAATGTTCTGGCCCTATAGGAAACACAGTAGAGTAGAAGAGTGCTCTTTTCTCTAAAGCAGAGTGTGTTTCTTGTAAGGCGAGCTCGCGTTTGTTTCCCAGTCCTAAATGGAGTTGAGTCACAGGCAGTTTTTGGTCCTACGAACAAGAGTTGTTTTCTGGAAAGAAGAGTCACTATTGTGCTCCAAATGCCATACACAGTGCAAATAGCACTCGCGTCTGTTCCCAGAAAGCACAGTGTATTGGACTGAATAGGAGCTACTGTTCTTGTCAGTTTACTAAGCAGAGTTGAACTACATATGGTCCTTGTGTGTAGGAAGCACAGTTCTTATGTTCTGAGCAAGCTCACTGTTTGGACCCCATAGGAAACACAGTAGAGTAGAAGAGTGCTCGTTTTTCTAAAGCAGAGTGTGTTTCTTGTAAGGCGAGCTAGCGTTTGTTTCGCAGTCCTAAATGGAGTGGAATCACATGCAGTTTCTGTCCTACGAGTAAGAGTTGTTTTATGATAAGAATAGTCACTATTGTGCTTCCATTGCCATACACAGGACAAATAGCACTGGCGTCTGTTCGCAGCAAGTACAGTGTATAGGACTGAAGAGGATCTACTGTTCTTGTCAGGTTCCTAAGCAGAATTGAACTAGATATGGCCATGTGTGTAGGAAGCACAGTTCTTTTGTTCTGAGCAAGCTCACTGTTCGGACCCCATAGGAAACACAGTAGAGTAGAAGAGTGCTCTTTTCTCAAAAGCAGAGTGTGCTTTTTGTAAGGCAAGCTATCATTTGTTTCCCAGTCCTAAATGGAGATGAGTCACATGCAGTTTTTTGTCCTACGAGCAAGAGTTGTTTTCTGGTAAGGAAAGTCACTATTGTGCTCCCTTTGCCATACACAGTGCAAATAGCACTCGCGTCTGTTCCCAGCAAGTACAGGGTATTGGACTGAAGAGGAGCTACTGTTCGTGTCAGTTTCCTAAGCAGAGTTGAACTAGATATGGTCCATGTGTGTAGGAAGCACAGTTCTTTGTTCTGAGCAAGCTCACTGTTTGGACCCCATAGGAAACACAGTAGAGTAGAAGAGTGCTCTTTTCTCAAAAGCAGAGAGTGTTTCATGTAAGGCGAGCTAGCATTTGTTTCCCAGTCCTAAACGGAGTTGAATCACATGCAGTTTCTGATCCTATGAGCAAGAATTGTTTTATGATAAGAATAGTCACTATTGCGCTGCCATTGCCATACACAGGACAAATAGCACTGGCGTCTGTTCCCAGCAGTACAGTGTATTGGACTGAAGAGGAGCTACTGTTTTGTCAGGTTCCTAAGCAGAATTGAACTAGATATGGCTGTGTGTGTAGGAAGCACAGTTCTTTTGTTCTGAGAAAGCTCATTGTCGGACCCCATAGGAAACACAGTAGAGTAGAAGAGTGCTCTTTTCTCAAAAGCAGAGTGGGTTTCTTGTAAGGCGAGCTAGCGTTTGTTTCCCAGTCCTAAATGGAGTTGAATCCCATGCAGTTTCTGGTACTACGAGCAAGAGTTGTTTTCTGGTAAGAAGATTCACTATTGCGCTGCCATTGCCATACACAGGACAAATAGCACTGGCATCTGTTTGCAGCAACTACAGTGTATTGGACTGAAGAGGATCTACTGCTCTTGTCAGGTTACTAAGCAGAATTGAACTAGATATGGCCGTGTGTGTAAGAAGCACAGTTCTTTTCTTCTGAGCAAGCTCACTGTTCGGACCCAAAAGGAAACACAGTAGAGTAGAAGAGTGCTCTTTTCTCAAAAGCAGAGTGTTTTTTTTGTAAGGCAAGCTATCGTTTGTTTCCCAGTCCTAAATGGAGTTGAATCACATGCAGTTTCTGGTCCTACGAGCAAGAGTTGTTTTCTGGTAAGGAAAGTCACTATTGTGCTCCCTTTGCCATACACAGTGCAAATAGCACTCGCGTCTGTTCCCAGCATGTACAGTGTATCAGACTGAAGAGGAGCTACTGTTCTTGTCAGTTTCCTAAGCAGAGTTGAACTAGATATGGCCAGTGTGTTTAGGAAGCACAGTTATTATGTTCTGAGCAAGCTCACTGTTCTGGCCCTATAGGAAACACAGTAGAGTAGAAGAGTGCTCTTTTCAATAAAGCAGAGTGTGTTTCTTGTAAGGCGAGCTTGCGTTTGTTTCCCAGTCCTAAATGGATTTGAGTCACATGCAGTTTTTGGTCCTATGAGCAAGAGTTGTTTTCTGGTAAGAAGATTCACTATTGCGCTGCCATTTCCATACATAGGACAAATAGCACTGGCATCTGTTCGCAGCAACTACAGTGTATTGGACTGAAGAGTATCTCCTGTTCTTGTCAGGTTCCTAAGCAGAATTGAACTAGATATGGCCGTGTGTGTAGGAAGCACAGTTCTTTTGTTCTGAGCAAGCTCACTGTTCGGACCCAAAAGGAAACACAGTAGAGTAGAAGATTGCTCTTTTCTCAAAAGCAGAGTGTGTTTTTTGTAAGGCAAGCTATCGTTTGTTTCCCAGTCCTAAATGGAGTTGAATCACATGCAGTTTCTGGTCCTACCAGCAAGAGTTGTTTTCTGGTAAGGAAAGTCACTATTGCGCTCCCCTTGCCATACACAGTGCAAATAGCACTCGCGTCTGTTCCCAGCAAGTACAGTGTATCGGACTGAAGAGGAGCTACTGTTCTTGTCAGTTTCCTAAGCAGAGTTGAACTAGATATGTCCCGTGTGTTTAGGAAGCACAGTTATAATGTTCTGAGCAAGCTCACTGTTCTGACCCTATAGGAAACACAGTAGAGTAGAAGAGTGCTCTTTTCTATAAAGCAGAGTGTGTTTCTTGTAAGGCGAGCTCACGTTTGTTTCACAGTCCTAAATGGATTTGAGTCACATGCAGTTTTTGGTCCTATGAGCAAGAGTTGTTTTCTGGTAAGAAGAGTCACTATTGTGCTCCAAATGCCATACACAGTGCAAATAGCACTCGCGTCTGTTCCCAACATGTACAGTGTATTGGACTGAATAGGAGCTACTGTTCTTGTCAGTTTCCTAAGCAGAGTTGAACTAGATAAGGACCTTGTGTGTAGAAAGCACAGTTCTTATGTTCTGAGCAAGCTCACTGTTCTGGCACAATGAGAAACACAGTAGAGTAGAAGAGTGCTCTTTTCTCAAAAGCAGAGTGTGTTTCTTGTAAGGCGAGTTAACATTTGTTTCCCAGTCCTAAATGGCGTTGAATCACATGCAGTGTGTGGTCCTACGAGCAAGAATTGTTTTCTGGTAAGGAAAGCAACTATTGCGCTCTCATTGCCATACACAGTGCAAATAGCACTCGCGTCTGTTCCCAGCAAGTACAGTATATAGGACTGAAGAGGAGCTACTGTTCTTGTCAGTCTCCTAAGCAGAGTTGAACTAGATATGGCCCGTGTGTCTAGGAAGCACAGTTCATTTGTTCTGAGCAAGCTCACTGTTCAGGCCCTATAGGAAACACAGTAGAGTAGAAGAGTGCCCTTTTCTCAAAAGCAGAGTGTGTTTCTTGTAAGGCGAGCTAGCGTTTGTTTCCCAGTCCTAAATGGAGTTGAGTCACATGTAGTTTTTTGTCCTACGAGCAAGAGTTGTTTTCTGGTAAGACGAGTCACTATTGTGCTCCAATTGCCATACACAGTGCAAGTAGCACTCGCGTCTGCTCTCAGCAAGTACAGTGTATAAGACTGAAGAGGAGCTACTGTTCTTGTCAGTTTCCTAAGAGGAGTTGAACTAGATATGGCCTGTGTGTGTAGGAAGCACAGTTATTATGTTCTGAGCAAGCTCAATGTTCTGGCCCTATAGGAAACACAGTAGAGTAGAAGAGTGCTCTTTTCTCTAAAGCAGAGTGTGTTTCTTGTAAGTCGAGCTCGCATTTGTTTCCCAGTCCTAAATGGAGTTGAGTCACAGGCAGTTTTTGGTCCTACGAACAAGAGTTGTTTTCTGGTAAGAAGAGTCACTATTGCGCTCCGAATGCCATACACAGTGCAAATAGCACTCGCGTCTGTTCCCAGAAAGCACAATGTATTGGACTGAATAGGAGCTACTGTTCTTGTCAGTTTCCTAAGCAGAGTTGAACTACATATGGTCCTTGTGTGTAGGAAGCACAGTTCTTATGTTCTGAGCAAGCTCACTGTTCGGACCCCATAGGAAACACAGTAGAGTAGAAGAGTGCTCTTTTCTCAAAAGCAGAGTGTGCTTTTTGTAAGGCAAGCTATCATTTGTTTCCCAGTCCTAAATGGAGTTGAGTCACATGCAGTTTCCGGTCCTACGAGCAAGAGTTGTTTTCTGGTAAGGAAAGTCACTATTGTGCTCCCTTTGCCATACACAGTGCAAATAGCACTCGCGTCTGTTCCCAGCAAGTACAGTGTATCGGCCTGAAGAGGAGCTACTGTTCGTGTCAGTTTCCTAAGCAGAGTTGAACTAGATATGGTCCATGTGTGTAGGAAGCACAGTTCTTTGTTCTGAGCAAGCTCACTGTTTGGACCCCATAGGAAACACAGTAGAGTAGAAGAGTGCTGTTTTCTCAAAAGCAGAGATTGTTTCATGTAAGGCGAGCTAGCATTTGTTTCCCAGTCCTAAACGGAGTAGAATCACATGCAGTTTCTGGTCCTATGAGCAAGAATTGTTTTATGATAAGAATAGTCACTATTGCGCTGCCATTGCCATACACAGGACAAATAGCACTGGCGTCTGTTCCCAGCAGTACAGTGTATTGGACTGAAGAGGAGCTACTGTTTTGTCAGGTTCCTAAGCAGAATTGAACTAGATACGGCTGTGTGTGTAGGAAGCACAGTTCTTTTGTTCTGAGAAAGCTTATTGTCGGACCCCATAGGAAACACAGTAGAGTAGAAGAGTGCTCTTTTCTCTAAAGCAGAGTGTGTTTCTTGTAAGGCGAGCTAGCGTTTGTTTCCTAGAACTAAATGTAGTTGAATCACATGCAGTTTTTTTGCCTACGAACAAGAGTTGTTTTCTGGTAAGACGAGTCACTATTGTGCTCCAATTGCCATACACAGTGCAAATAGCACTGGCGTCTCTTCCCCGCAAGTACAGTGTATTGGACTGAAGAGGAGCTACTGTTCGTGTCAGTTTCCTAAGCAGAGTTGAACTAGATATGTTCCATGTGTGTAGGAAGCACAGTTCTTTGTTCTGAGCAAGCTCACTGTTTGGACCCCATAGGAAACACAGTAGAGTAGAAGAGTGCTCTTTTCTAAAAAGCAGAGAGGGTTTCATGTAAGGCGAGCTAGCATTTGTTTCCCAGTCCTAAATGGCGTTGAATCACATGCAGTGTGTGGTCCTACGAGCAAGAGTTGTTTTCTGGTAAGGAAAGCAACTATTGTGCTCTCATTGCCATACACAGTGCAAATAGCACTCGCGTCTGTTCCCAGCAAGTACAGTATATAGGACTGAAGAGGAGCTACTGTTCTTGTCAGTCTCCTAAGCAGAGTTGAACTAGATATGGCCGTGTGTCTAGGAAGCACAGTTCATTTGTTCTGAGCAAGCTCACTGTTCTGGCCCTAGAGGAAACACAGTAGAGTAGAAGAATGCCCTTTTCTCAAAAGCAGAGTGTGTTTCTTGTAAGGCGAGCTAGCGTTTGTTTCCCAGTCCTAAAAGGAGTTGAGTCACATGTAGTTTTTTGTCCTACGAGCAAGAGTTGTTTTCTGGTAAGACGAGTCACTATTGTGCTCCAATTGCCATACACAGTGCAAGTAGCACTCGCGTCTGCTCTCAGCAAGTACAGTGTATAAGACTGAAGAGGAGCTACTGTTCTTGTCAGTTTCCTAAGCAGAGTTGAACTAGTTATGGCCTGTGTGTGTAGGAAGCACAGTTATTATGTTCTGAGCAAGCTCAATGTTCTGGCCCTATAGGAAACACAGTAGAGTAGAAGAGTGCTCTTTTCTCTAAAGCAGAGTGTGTTTCTTGTAAGGCGAGCTCGCGTTTGTTTCCCAGTCCTAAATGGAGTTGAGTCACAGGCAGTTTTTGGTCCTACGAACAAGAGTTGTTTTCTGGTAAGAAGAGTCACTATTGCGCTCCAAATGCCATACACAGTGCAAATAGCACTCGTGTCTGTTCCCAGAAAGCACAGTGTATTGGACTGAATAGGAGCTACTGTTCTTGTCAGTTTACTAAGCAGAGTTGAACTACATATGGTCCTTGTGTGTAGGAAGCACAGTTCTTTTGTTCTGAGCAAGCTCACTGTTTGGACCCCATAGGAAACACAGTGGCGTAGAAGAGTGCTCTTTTCTCAAAAGCAGAGTGTGTTTCTTGTAAGGCGAGCTAGCATTTGTTTTCCAGTCCTAAATGGGGTTGAATCACATGCAGTTTCTATTCCTATGAGCAAGAGTTGTTTTCTGGTAAGAAGAGTCACTATTGCACTCCCTTTAACATACACAGGACAAATAGCACTCGCGTCTGTTACCAGCAAGTACAGTGTATTGGACTGAATAGGAACTACTGTTCTTGTCAGGTTCCTAAGCAGAATCGAACTAGATATGGCCGTGTGTGTGTAGGAAGCACAGTTCTTTTGTTCTGAGCAAGCTCACTGTTCGGACCCCATAGGAAACACAGTAGAGTAGAAGAGTGCTCTTTTCTCTAAAGCAGAGTGTGTTTTTTGTAAGGTAAGCTATCATTTGTTTCCCAGTCCTAAATGGAGTTGAGTCACATGCAGTTTCTGGTCCTACGAGCAAGAGTTGTTTTCTGGTAAGGAAAGTCACTATTGTGCTCCCTTTGCCATACACAGTGCAAATAGCACTCGCGTCTGTTCCCAGCAAGTACAGTGTATCGGACTGAAGAGGAGCTACTGTTCGTGTCAGTTTCCTAAGCAGAGTTGAACTAGATATGGTCCATGTGTGTAGGAAGCACAGTTCTTTGTTCTGAGCAAGCTCACTGTTTGGACCCCATAGGAAACACAGTAGAGTAGAAGAGTGCTCTTTTCTCAAAAGCAGAGAGTGTTTCATGTAAGGCGAGCTAGCATTTGTTTCCCTGTCCTAAACGGAGTTGAATCACATGCAGTTTCTGGTCCTATGAGCAAGAATTGTTTTATGATAAGAATAGTCACTATTGCGCTGCCATTGCCATACACAGGACAAATAGTACTGGCGTCTGTTCCCAGCAGTAGAGTGTATTGGACTGAAGAGGAGCTACTGTTTTGTCAGGTTCCTAAGCAGAATTGAACTAGATATGGCTGTGTGTGTAGGAAGCACAGTTCTTTTGTTCTGAGAAAGCTAATTGTCGGACCCCATAGGAAAAACAGTAGAGTAGAAGAGTGCTCTTTTCTCTAAAGCAGAGTGTGTTTCTTGTAAGGCGAGCTAGCGTTTGTTTCCTAGAACTAAATATAGTTGAATCACATGCAGTTTTTTTGTCTACGAACAAGAGTTGTTTTCTGGTAAGACGAGTCACTATTGTGCTCCAATTGCCATACACAGTGCAAATAGCACTGGCGTCTCTTCCCCGCAAGTACAGTGTATTGGACTGAAGAGGAGCTACTGTTCGTGTCAGTTTCCTAAGCAGAGTTGAACTAGATATGTTCCATGTGTGTAGGAAGCACAGTTCTTTGTTCTGAGCAAGCTCACTGTTTGGACCCCATAGGAAACACAGTAGAGTAGAAGAGTGCTCTTTTCTAAAAAGCAGAGAGTGTTTCTTGTAAGGCGAGCTAGCGTTTGTTTCCCAGTCCTAAATGGAGTTGAGTCACATGTAGTTTTTTGTCCTACGAGCAAGAGTTGTTTTCTGGTAAGACGAGTCACTATTGTGCTCCAATTGCCATACACAGTGCAAGTAGCACTCGCGTCTGCTCTCAGCAAGTACAGTGTATAAGACTGAAGAGGAGCTACTGTTCTTGTCAGTTTCCTAAGCAGAGTTGAACTAGATATGGCCTGTGTGTGTAGGAAGCACAGTTATTATGTTCTGAGCAAGCTCAATGTTCTGGCCCTATAGGAAACACAGTAGAGTAGAAGAGTGCTCTTTTCTCTAAAGCAGAGTGTGTTTCTTGTAAGTCGAGCTCGCGTTTGTTTCCCAGTCCTAAATGGAGTTGAGTCACAGGCAGTTTTTGGTCCTACGAACAAGAGTTGTTTTCTGGTAAGAAGAGTCACTATTGCGCTCCGAATGCCATACACAGTGCAAATAGCACTCGCGTCTGTTCCCAGAAAGCACAATGTATTGGACTGAATAGGAGCTACTGTTCTTGTCAGTTTCCTAAGCAGAGTTGAACTACATATGGTCCTTGTGTGTAGGAAGCACAGTTCTTATGTTCTGAGCAAGCTCACTGTTCGGACCCCATAGGAAACAGAGTAGAGTAGAAGAGTGCTCTTTTCTCAAAAGCAGAGTGTGCTTTTTGTAAGGCAAGCTATCATTTGTTTCCCAGTCCTAAATGGAGTTGAGTCACATGCAGTTTCCGGTCCTACGAGCAAGAGTTGTTTTCTGGTAAGGAAAGTCACTATTGTGCTCCCTTTGCCATACACAGTGCAAATAGCACTCGCGTCTGTTCCCAGCAAGTACAGTGTATCGGCCTGAAGAGGAGCTACTGTTCGTGTCAGTTTCCTAAGCAGAGTTGAACTAGATATGGTCCATGTGTGTAGGAAGCACAGTTCTTTGGTCTGAGCAAGCTCACTGTTTGGACCCCATAGGAAACACAGTAGAGTAGAAGAGTGCTGTTTTCTCAAAAGCAGAGATTGTTTCATGTAAGGCGAGCTAGCATTTGTTTCCCAGTCCTAAACGGAGTAGAATCACATGCAGTTTCTGGTCCTATGAGCAAGAATTGTTTTATGATAAGAATAGTCACTATTGCGCTGCCATTGCCATACACAGGACAAATAGCACTGGCGTCTGTTCCCAGCAGTACAGTGTATTGGACTGAAGAGGAGCTACTGTTTTGTCAGGTTCCTAAGCAGAATTGAACTAGATACGGCTGTGTGTGTAGGAAGCACAGTTCTTTTGTTCTGAGAAAGCTTATTGTCGGACCCCATAGGAAACACAGTAGAGTAGAAGAGTGCTCTTTTCTCTAAAGCAGAGTGTGTTTCTTGTAAGGCGAGCTAGCGTTTGTTTCCTAGAACTAAATGTAGTTGAATCACATGCAGTTTTTTTGCCTACGAACAAGAGTTGTTTTCTGGTAAGACGAGTCACTATTGTGCTCCAATTGCCATACACAGTGCAAATAGCACTGGCGTCTCTTCCCCGCAAGTACAGTGTATTGGACTGAAGAGGAGCTACTGTTCGTGTCAGTTTCCTAAGCAGAGTTGAACTAGATATGTTCCATGTGTGTAGGAAGCACAGTTCTTTGTTCTGAGCAAGCTCACTGTTTGGACCCCATAGGAAACACAGTAGAGTAGAAGAGTGCTCTTTTCTAAAAAGCAGAGAGGGTTTCATGTAAGGCGAGCTAGCATTTGTTTCCCAGTCCTAAATGGCGTTGAATCACATGCAGTGTGTGGTCCTACGAGCAAGAGTTGTTTTCTGGTAAGGAAAGCAACTATTGTGCTCTCATTGCCATACACAGTGCAAATAGCACTCGCGTCTGTTCCCAGCAAGTACAGTATATAGGACTGAAGAGGAGCTACTGTTCTTGTCAGTCTCCTAAGCAGAGTTGAACTAGATATGGCCGTGTGTCTAGGAAGCACAGTTCATTTGTTCTGAGCAAGCTCACTGTTCTGGCCCTAGAGGAAACACAGTAGAGTAGAAGAATGCGCCTTTCTCAAAAGCAGAGTGTGTTTCTTGTAAGGCGAGCTAGCGTTTGTTTCCCAGTCCTAAAAGGAGTTGAGTCACATGTAGTTTTTTGTCCTACGAGCAAGAGTTGTTTTCTGGTAAGACGAGTCACTATTGTGCTCCAATTGCCATACACAGTGCAAGTAGCACTCGCGTCTGCTCTCAGCAAGTACAGTGTATAAGACTGAAGAGGAGCTACTGTTCTTGTCAGTTTCCTAAGCAGAGTTGAACTAGATATGGCCTGTGTGTGTAGGAAGCACAGTTATTATGTTCTGAGCAAGCTCAATGTTCTGGCCCTATAGGAAACACAGTAGAGTAGAAGAGTGCTCTTTTCTCTAAAGCAGATTGTGTTTCTTGTAAGGCGAGCTCGCGTTTGTTTCCCAGTCCTAAATGGAGTTGAGTCACAGGCAGTTTTTGGTCCTACGAACAAGAGTTGTTTTCTGGTAAGAAGAGTCACTATTGCGCTCCAAATGCCATACACAGTGCAAATAGCACTCGCGTGTGTTCCCAGAAAGCACAGTGTATTGGACTGAATAGGAGCTACTGTTCTTGTCAGTTTACTAAGCAGAGTTGAACTACATATGGTCCTTGTGTGTAGGAAGCACAGTTCTTTTGTTCTGAGCAAGCTCACTGTTTGGACCCCATAGGAAACACAGTGGCGTAGAAGAGTGCTCTTTTCTCAAAAGCAGAGTGTGTTTCTTGTAAGGCGAGCTAGCATTTGTTTTCCAGTCCTAAATGGGGTTGAATCACATGCAGTTTCTATTCCTATGAGCAAGAGTTGTTTTCTGGTAAGAAGAGTCACTATTGCACTCCCTTTAACATACACAGGACAAATAGCACTCGCGTCTGTTACCAGCAAGTACAGTGTATTGGACTGAATAGGAACTACTGTTCTTGTCAGGTTCCTAAGCAGAATCGAACTAGATATGGCCGTGTGTGTGTAGGAAGCACAGTTCTTTTGTTCTGAGCAAGCTCACTGTTCGGACCCCATAGGAAACACAGTAGAGTAGAAGAGTGCTCTTTTCTCTAAAGCAGAGTGTGTTTTTTGTAAGGTAAGCTATCATTTGTTTCCCAGTCCTAAATGGAGTTGAGTCACATGCAGTTTCTGGTCCTACGAGCAAGAGTTGTTTTCTGGTAAGGAAAGTCACTATTGTGCTCCCTTTGCCATACACAGTGCAAATAGCACTCGGGTCTGTTCCCAGCAAGTACAGTGTATCGGACTGAAGAGGAGCTACTGTTCGTGTCAGTTTCCTAAGCAGAGTTGAACTAGATATGGTCCATGTGTGTAGGAAGCACAGTTCTTTGTTCTGAGCAAGCTCACTGTTTGGACCCCATAGGAAACACAGTAGAGTAGAAGAGTGCTCTTTTCTCAAAAGCAGAGAGTGTTTCATGTAAGGCGAGCTAGCATTTGTTTCCCTGTCCTAAACGGAGTTGAATCACATGCAGTTTCTGGTCCTATGAGCAAGAATTGTTTTATGATAAGAATAGTCACTATTGCGCTGCCATTGCCATACACAGGACAAATAGTACTGGCGTCTGTTCCCAGCAGTAGAGTGTATTGGACTGAAGAGGAGCTACTGTTTTGTCAGGTTCCTAAGCAGAATTGAACTAGATATGGCTGTGTGTGTAGGAAGCACAGTTCTTTTGTTCTGAGAAAGCTAATTGTCGGACCCCATAGGAAAAACAGTAGAGTAGAAGAGTGCTCTTTTCTCTAAAGCAGAGTGTGTTTCTTGTAAGGCGAGCTAGCGTTTGTTTCCTAGAACTAAATATAGTTGAATCACATGCAGTTTTTTTGTCTACGAACAAGAGTTGTTTTCTGGTAAGACGAGTCACTATTGTGCTCCAATTGCCATACACAGTGCAAATAGCACTGGCGTCTCTTCCCCGCAAGTACAGTGTATTGGACTGAAGAGGAGCTACTGTTCGTGTCAGTTTCCTAAGCAGAGTTGAACTAGATATGTTCCATGTGTGTAGGAAGCACAGTTCTTTGTTCTGAGCAAGCTCACTGTTTGGACCCCATAGGAAACACAGTAGAGTAGAAGAGTGCTCTTTTCTAAAAAGCAGAGAGTGTTTCTTGTAAGGCGAGCTAGCGTTTGTTTCCCAGTCCTAAATGGAGTTGAGTCACATGTAGTTTTTTGTCCTACGAGCAAGAGTTGTTTTCTGGTAAGACGAGTCACTATTGTGCTCCCATTGCCATACACAGTGCAAGTAGCACTCGCGTCTGCTCTCAGCAAGTACAGTGTATAAGACTGAAGAGGAGCTACTGTTCTTGTCAGTTTCCTAAGCAGAGTTGAACTAGATATGGCCTGTGTGTGTAGGAAGCACAGTTATTATGTTCTGAGCAAGCTCAATGTTCTGGCCCTATAGGAAACACAGTAGAGTAGAAGAGTGCTCTTTTCTCTAAAGCAGAGTGTGTTTCTTGTAAGGCGAGCTCGCGTTTGTTTCCCAGTCCTAAATGGAGTTGAGTCACAGGCAGTTTTTGGTCCTACGAACAAGAGTTGTATTCTGGTAAGAAGAGTAACTATTGCGCTTTGAATGCCATACACAGTGCAAATAGCACTCGCGTCTGTTCCCAGAAAGCACAGTGTATTGGACTGAATAGGAGCTACTGTTCTTGTCAGTTTCCTAAGCAGAGTTGAACTACATATGGTCCTTGTGTGTAGGAAGCACAGTTCTTATGTTCTGAGTAAGCTCACTGTTTGGACCCCATAGGAAACACAGTAGAGTAGAAGAGTGCTCTTTTTTCTAAAGCAGAGTGTGTTTCTTGTAAGGCGAGCTAGCGTTTGTTGTGCAGTCCTAAATGGAGTGGAATCACATGCAGTTTCTGTCCTACGAGTAAGAGTTGTTTTATGATAAGAATAGTCACTATTTTGCTTCCATTGCCATACACAGGACAAATAGCACTGGCGTCTGTTCGCAGCAAGTACAGTGTATAGGACAGAAGAGGATCTACTGTTCTTGTCAGGTTCCTAAGCAGAATTGAACTAGATATGGCCATGTGTGTAGGAAGCACAGTTCTTTTGTTCTGAGCAAGCTCACTGTTCGGACCCCATAGGAAACACAGTAGAGTAGAAGAGTGCTCTTTTCTCTAAAGCAGAGTGTGCTTTTTGTAAGGCAAGCTATCATTTGTTTCCTAGTCCTAAATGGAGTTGAGTCACATGCAGTTTCTGGTCCTACGAGCAAGAGTTGTTTTCTGGTAAGGAAAGTCACTATTGTGCTCCCTTTGCCATACACAGTGCAAATAGCACTCGCGTCTGTTCCCAGCAAGTACAGTGTATCGGACTGAAGAGGAGCTACTGTTCGTGTCAGTTTCCTAAGCAGAGTTGAACTAGATATGGTCCATGTGTGTAGGAAGCACAGTTCTTTGTTCTGAGCAAGCTCACTGTTTGGACCCCATAGGAAACACAGTAGAGTAGAAGAGTGCTCTTTTCTCAAAAGCTGAGAGTGTTTCATGTAAGGTGAGCTAGCATTTGTTTCCCAGTCCTAAACGGAGTTGAATCACATGCAGTTTCTGGTCCTATGAGCAAGAATTGTTTTATGATAAGAATAGTCACTATTGCGCTGCCATTGCCATACACAGGACAAATAGCACTGGCGTCTGTTCCCAGCAGTACAGTGTATTGGACTGAAGAGGAGCTACTGTTTTGTCAGGTTCCTAAGCAGAATTGAACTAGATATGGCTGTGTGTGTAGGAAGCACAGTTCTTTTGTTCTGAGAAAGCTCATTTTCGGACCCCATAGGAAACACAGTAGAGCAGAAGAGTGCTCTTTTCTCTAAAGCAGAGTGTGTTTCTTGTAAGGCGAGCTAGCGTTTGTTTCCTAGAACTAAATGTAGTTGAGTCACATGCAGTTTTTTTGCCTACGAGCAAGAGTTGTTTTCTGGTAAGACGAGTCAGTATTGTGCTCCAATTGCCATACACAGTGCAAATAGCAATCTCGTCTCTTCCCCGCAAGTACAGTGTATTGGACTGAAGAGGAGCTACTGTTCTTGTCAGTTTCCTAAGCAGAGTTGAACTAGATATGGTCGATGTGTGTAGGAAGCACAGTTCTTTTGTTCTGAGCAAGCTCACTGTTTGGACCCCATAGGAAACACAGTAGAGTAGAAGAGTGCTCTTTTCTCAGAAGCAGAGTGTGTTTCTTGTAAGGCGAGATAGCATTTGTTTCCCAGTCCTAAATGGCGTTGAATCACAAGCAGTGTGTGGTCCTACGAGCAAGAGTTGTTTTCTGGTAAGGAAAGACACTATTGCGCTCTCATTGCCATACACAGTGCAAATAGCACTCGCGTCTTTTTCCTGGAAGTAGAGTGTATTGGACTGAAGAGGAGCTACTGTTCTTGTCAGTCTCCTAAGCAGAATTGAACTAGATATGGCACATGTGTCGAGGAAGTACAGTTCATTTTTTCTGATCAAGCTCACTTTTCTGGTCCTATAGGAAACACAGTAGAGTAGAAGAGTGCTCTTTTCTCAAAAACAGAGTGTGTTTCTTGTAAGGCGAGCTAGAGTTTGTTTCCCAGTCCTAAATGGAGTTGAGTCACATGCAGTTTTTTGTCCTACGAGCAAGAGTTGTTTTCTGGTAAGACGAGTCACTATTGTGCTCCAATTGCCATACACAGAGCAAATAGCACTCGCGTCTCTTCCCCGCAAGTACAGTGTATTGGACTGAAGAGGAGCTACTGTTCTTGTCAGTTTCCTAAGCAGAGTTGAACTAGATATGGTCGATGTGTGTAGGAAGCACAGTTCTTTTGTTCTGAGCAAGCTCACTGTTTGGACCCCATAGGAAACACAGTAGAGTAGAAGAGTGCTTTTTTTTCGGAAGCAGAGTGTGTTTCTTGTAAGGCGAGATAGCATTTGTTTCCCAGTCCTAAATGGAGTTGAATCACATGCAGTGTGTGGTCCTACGAGCAAGAGTTGTTTTCTGGTAAGGAAAGTCACTATTGCGCTCCCTTTGCCATACACAGTGCTAATAGCACTCGCGTCTGTTCCCAGCAAGTACAGTGTATCGGACTTAAGAGGAGCTACTGTTCTTATAAGTTTCATAAGCAGAGTTGAACTAGATATGGTCCATGTGTGTAGGAAGCACAGTTCTTTGTTCTGAGCAAGCTCACTGTTTGGACTCCATAGGAAACACAGTAGAGTAGAAGAGTGCTCTTTTCTCAAAAGCAGAGAGTGTTTCATGTAAGGCGAGCTAGTATTTGTTTCCCAGTCCTAAACGGAGTTGCATCACATTCAGTTTTTTGTCCACGAGCAAGAGTTGTTTCCTGGTAAGACGAGGCACTATTGTGCTCCAATTTCCATACACAGTGCAAGTAGCACTCGTGTCTGCTCTCAGCAAGTACAGTGTATCAGACTGAAGAGGAACTACTGTTCTTGTCAGTTTCCTAAGCAGAGTTGAACTAGATATGGCCTGTGTTTGTAGGAAGCACAGTTATTATGTTCTGAGAAAGCTCAATGTTCTGGCCCTATAGGAAACACAGTAGAGTAGAAGAGTGCTCTTTTATCTAAAGCAGAGTGTGTTTCTTGTAAGGCGAGCTTGCGTTTGTTTCCCAGTCCTAAATGGAGTTGAGTCACAGGCAGTTTTTGGTCCTACGAGCAAGAGTTGTTTTCTGGTAAGTAGAGTCACTATTGCGCTCCGAATGCCATACACAGTGCAAATAGCACTCTCGTCTGTTCCCAGCAAGCACAGTGTATTGGACTGAATAGGAGCTACTGTTCTTGTCAGTTTCATAAGCAGAGTTGAACTAGATATGGTCCATGTGTGCAGGAAGCAGAGTTCTTTTGTTCTGAGCAAGCTCACTGTTTGGACCCTATAGGAAACACAGTAGAGTAGAAGAGTGCTCTTTTCTCAAAAGAAGAGTGTGTTTCTTGTAAGGCGAGCTAGCGTTTGTTTCCCAGTCCTAAATAGAGTGGAATCACATGCAGGTTCTGTCCTACGAGCAAGAGTTGTTTTCTGGTAAGGAAAGTCACTATTGCGCTCCCATTGCCATACACAGTGCAAATAGCACTCGCCTCTGTTCCCAGCAAGTACAGTGTATTGGACTGAAGTTGAGCTACTGTTCTTGTCAGTTTCCTAAGCAGAGTTGAACTAGATATGGCCCGTGTGTAGGAAGCACAGTTCTTTTGTTCTGAGCAAGCTCACTGTTCTGGCCCTATAGGAAACAGAGTAGAATAAAAGAGTGCTCTTTTCTCTAAAGCAGATTGTGTTTCTTTTAAGGCGAGCTAGCGTTTGTTTCCCAGTCCTAAATGGTGTTGAATCACATACAGTTTCTGGTCCTATGAGCAAGAGTTGTTTTATGATAAGAATAGTCACTATTGTGCTGCCGTTGCCATACACAGGACAAATAGCACTGGCGTCTGTTCACAGCAGTACAGTGTATTGGACTGAAGAGGAGCTACTGTTCTTGTCAGGTTCCTAAGCAGAATTGAACTAGATATGGCTGTGTGTGTAGGAAGCACAGTTCTTTTGTTCTGAGAAAGCTCACTTTTCGGACCCCATAGCAAACACAGTAGAGTAGAAGAGTGCTCTTTTCTCTAAAGCAGAGTGTGTTTCTTGTAAGGCGAGCTAGCATTTCTTTCCGAGACCTAAATGGAGTTGAGTCACATGCATTTTTTTGTGCTACGAGCAAGAGTTGTTTTCTGGTAAGACGAGTCACTATTGTGCTCCAATTGCCATACACAGTGCAAATAACACTCGCGTCTCTTCCCTGCAAGTACAGTGTATTGGACTGAAGAGGAGCTACTGTTCTTGTCAGTTTCCTAAGCAGAGTTGAACTATATATGTTCGATGTGTGTAGGAAGCACAGTTCTTTTGTTCTGAGCAAGCTCACTTTTTGGACCCCATAGGAAACACAGTAGAGTAGAAGAGTGCTCTTTTCTCAGAAGCAGAGTGTGTTTCTTGGAAGGCGAGCTAGCATTTGTTTCCCAGTCCTAAATGGCGTTGAATCACATGCAGTGTGTGGTCCTACAATCAAGAGTTGTTTTCTGGTAAGGAAAGCCACTATTGCGCTCTCATTGCCATACACAGTGCAAATAGCACTCACGTCTGTTCCCAGGATGTACAGTGTATTGGACTGAAGATAGCTACTGTTCTGGTCAGTCTCCTAAGCAGAGTTGAACTAGATATTGCCCGTGTGTGTAGGAAGCACAGTTCTTTTTTTCTGAGCAAGCTCAATGTTCTGGGCCTATAGGAAACACATTAGAGTAGAATACTGCTCTTTTCTCAAAAGCAGAGTGTGTTTCTTGTAAGGCGAGCTAGAGTTTGTTTCCCAGTCCTAAATGGAGTTGAGTCACATGCAGTTTTTTGTCCTATGAGCAAGAGTTGTTTTCTGGTAAGACGAGTCACTATTGTGCTCCAATTGCCATTCACAGTGCAAATAGCACTCGCATCTGTTCTCAGCAAGTACAGTGTATCGGACTGAAGAGGAGATACTGTTCTTGTCAGTTTCCTAAGCAGAGTTGAACTAGATATGGCCCGTGTGTGTAGGAAGCACAGTTCTTTTGTTCTGAGCAAGCTCACTTTTCTGGCCCTATAGGAAACACAGTAGAGTAGAAGAGTGCTCTTTTCTCTAAAGCAGAGTGCGTTTCTTGTAAGGCAAGCTCGCGTTTGTTTCCCAGTCCTAAAAGGAGTTGAGTCACACACAGTTTTTGGTCCTACGAGCAAGAGTTGTTTTCTGGTAAGAAGAGTCACTATTGCGCTCCAAAGGCCATACACAGTGCAAATAGCACTCGCGTCTGTTCCCAGCAAGTACAGTGTATTGGACTGAAGAGGAGCTACTGCTCTTGTCAGTTTCCTAAGCAGAGTTGAACTAGATATGGTCCATGTGTGTAGGAAGCACAGTTCTTTTGTTCTGAGCAAGCTCACTGTTTGGAAGCCATAGGAAACACAGTAGAGTAGAAGAGTGCTCTTTTCTCTAAAGCAGAGTGTGTTTCTTGTAAGGCGAGCTAGCGTTTGTTTCCCAGTCCTAAATGGAGTGGAATCACATGCTGTTTCTGTCCTATGAGCAAGAGTTGTTTTATGGTAAGAATAGTCACTATTGTGCTGCCATTTCCATACACAGGACAAATAGCACTGGCGTCTGTTGGCAGCAAGTACAGTGTATTGGACTGAACAGGATCTACTGTTCTTGTCAGTTTCCTAAGCAGAATTGAACTAGATATGGCCGTGTGTGTAGGAAGCACAGTTCTTTTGTTCTGAGTAAGCTCACTGTTTGGACCCAATAGGAAACACAGTAGAGTAGAAGAGTGCTCTTTTCTCAAAAGCAGAGTGTGTTTTTTGTAAGGCAAGCTATCGTTTGTTTCCCAGTCCTAAATGGAGTTGAATCACATGCAATTTCTGGTTCTACGAGCTAGAGTTGTTTTCTGGTAAGGAAAGTCACTATTGCGCTCCCTTTATCATACACAGTGCAAATAGCACTCGCGTCTGTTCCCAGCAAGTACAGTGTATCGGACTGAAGAGAAGCTACTGTTCTTGTCAGTTTCCTAAGCAGAGTTGAACTAGATATGGCCCGTGTGTTTAGGAAGCACAGTTATTATGTTCTGAGCAAGCTCACTGTTCTGGCCCTATAGGAAACACAGTAGAGTAGATGAGTGCTCTTTTCTCTAAAGCAGAGTCTGTTTCTTGTAAGGCGAGCTCGCGTTTGTTTCCCAGTCCTAAATGGATTTGAGTCACATGCAGTTTTTGGTCCTATGAGCAAGAGTTGTTTTCTGGTAAGAAGAGTCACTACTGTGCTCCAAATGCCATACACAGTGCAAATAGCACTTGCATCTGTTCCCAGCATGTACAGTGTATTGGACTGAATAGGAGCTACTGTGCTTGTCAGTTTCCTAAGCAGAGTTGAACTAGTTATGGCACGTGTGTAGGAAGCACAGTTCTTTTGTTCTGACCAAGCTCACTGTTTGGACCCCATAGGAAACACAGTAGAATAGAAGAGTGCTCTTTTCTAAAAAGCAGAGAGTGTTTCTTGTAAGGCGAGCTAGCATTTGTTTCCCAGTCCTAAATGGCGTTGAATCACATGCAGTTTGTGTTCCTACGAGCAAGAGTTGTTTTCTGGTAAGGAAAGTCACTATTGCGCTGTCATTGCCATACACAGGGCAAATAGCACTCGCGTCTGTTCCCAGCAATTACAGTGTATTGGACTAAAGAGGAGCTGCTGTTCTTGTCAGTTTCATAAGCAGTGTTGAGCTAGATATGGTCCATGTGTGTAGGAAGCACAGTTCTTTTGTTCTGAGCAAGCTCACTGTTTGCACCCCATAGGAAACACAGTAGAGTAGAAGAGTGCTCTTTTCTCAAAAGCAGAGTGTGTTTCATGTAAGGCGAGCTAGGATTTGTTTCCCAGTCCTAAATGGCGTTGAATCACATGCAGTTTCTGGTCCTACGAGAAAGAGTTGTTTTCTGGTAAGGAAAGTCACTATTGCGCTCTCATTGCCATACACAGTGCAAATAGCACTCGCGTCTGTTCCCAGCAAGTACAGTGTATTGGACTGAAGAGGAGCTACTGTTCTTGTCAGTTTCCTAATCAGAGTTGAACTAGATATTGCCCGTGTGTGTAGGAAGCACAGTTCCTTTGTTCTGAGCAAGCTCAATGTTCTGGCCCTATAGGAATCACATTAGAGTAGAATACTGCTCTTTTCTCAAAAGCAGAGTGTGTTTCTTGTAAGTCGAGCTAGAGTTTGTTTCCCAGTCCTAAATGGAGTTGAGTCACATGCAGTTTTTTGTCCTACGAGCAAGAGTTGTTTTCTGGTAAGACGAGTCACTATTGTGCTGAAATTGCCATTCACAGTGCAAATAGCACTCGCATCTGTTCTCAGCAAGTACAGTGTATCGGACTGAAGAGGAGCTACTGTTCTTGTCAGTTTCCTAAGCAGAGTTGAACTAGATATGGCCCATGTGTGTAGGAAGCACAGTTCTTTTGTTCTGAGCAAGCTCACTTTTCTGGCCCTATAGGAAACACAGTAGAGGAGAAGAGTGCTCTTTTCTCTAAAGCAGAGTGTGTTTCTTGTAAGGCGAGCTCACGTTTGTTTCCCAGTCCTAAATGGAGTTGAGTCACAGACAGTTTTTGGTCCTACGAGCAAGAGTTGTTTTCTGGTAAGAAGAGTCACTATTGCGCTCCAAATGCCATACACAGTGCAAATAGCACTCGTGTCTGTTCCCAGCAAGTACAGTGTATTGGACTGAAGAGGAGCTACTGCTCTTGTCAGTTTCCTAAGCAGAGTTGAACTACATATGGTCCATGTGTGTAGGAAGCACAGTTCTTTTGTTCTGAGCAAGCTCACTGTTTGGACCCCATAGGAAACACCGTAGAGTAGAAGAGTGCTCTTTTCTCAAAAGCAGAGTGTGTTTTTTGTAAGGTGAGCTAGCATTTGTTTCCCAGTCTTAAATGGAGTGGAATTACATGCAGTTTCTGGTTCTGCGAGTAAGAGTTGTTTTATGGTAAGAATAGTCACTATTGCTCTGCCATTGCCATACACAGGACAAATAGCACTGGCGTCTGTTCCCAGCAAGTACAGTGTATTGGACTGAAGAGGATATACTGCTCTTGTCAGGTTCCTAAGCAGAATTGAACTAGATATGGCCGTGTGTGTAGAAAGCACAGTTCTTTTGTTCTGAGCAAGCTCACTGTTCGGACCCCATAGGAAACACAGTAGAGTAGAAGAGTGCTCTTTTCTCAAAAGCAGAGTGTGTTTTTGTAAGGCAAGCTATCGTTTGTTTCCCAGTCCTAAATGGAGTTGAATCACATGCAGTTTCTGGTCCTACGAGCAAGAGTTGTTTTCTGGTAAGGAAAGTCACTATTGTGCTCCCATTGCCATACACAGGGCAAATAGCACTCGCGTCTGTTCCCAGCAAGTATAGTGTATCGGACTGAAGAGGAGCTTCTGTTCTTGTCAGTTTCCTAAGCAGAGTTGAACTAGATATGGCCTGTGTGTTTAGGAAGCACAGTTATTATGTTCTGAGCAAGCTCACTGTTCTGGCCCTATAGGAAACACAGTAGAGTAGAAGAGTGCTCTTTTCAATAAAGCAGAGTGTGTTTCTTGTAAGGCGAGCTCGTGTTTGTTTCCCAGTCCTAAATGGATTTGAGTCACATGCAGTTTTTGTTCCTATGAGCAAGAGTTGTTTTCTGGTAAGAAGATTCACTATTGCGCTGCCCTTTCCATACATAGGACAAATAGCACTGGCATCTGTTCGCAGCAACTACAGTGTATTTGACTGAAGAGTATCTCCTGTTCTTGTGAGGTTCCTAAGCAGAATTGAACTAGATATGGCCGTGTGTGTAGGAAGCACAGTTCTTTTGTTCTGAGCAAGCTCACTGTTCGGACCCAAAAGGAAACACAGTAGAGTAGAAGAGTGCTCTTTTCTCAAAAGCAGAGTGTGTTTTTTGTAAGGCAAGCTATCGTTTGTTTCCCAGTCCTAAATGGAGTTGAATCACATGCAGTTTCTGGTCCTACGAGCAAGAGTTGTTTTCTGGTAAGGAAAGTCACTATTGCGTTCCCTTTGCCATACACAGTGCAAATAGCACTCGCGTCTGTTCACAGCAAGTACAGTGTATCGGACTGAAGAGGAGCTACTGTTCTTGTCAGTTTCCTAAGCAGAGTTGAACTAGATATGGCCCGTGTGTTTAGGAAGCACAGTTATAATGTTCTGAGCAAGCTCACTGTTCTGGCCCTATAGGAAACACAGTAGAGTAGAAGAGTGCTCTTTTCTATAAAGCAGAGTGTGTTTCTTGTAAGGCGAGCTCACGTTTGTTTCACAGTCCTAAATGGATTTGAGTCACATGCAGTTTTTGGTCCTATGAGCAAGAGTTGTTTTCTGGTAAGAAGAGTTACTATTGTGCTCCAAATGCCATACACAGTGCAAATGGCACTCGCGTCTGTTCCCAACATGTACAGTGTATTGGACTGAATAGGAGCTATTGTTCTTGTCAGTTTCCTAAGCAGAGTTGAACTAGATATGGTCCATGTGTGTAGGAAGCACAGTTCTTTTGTTCTGAGCAAGCTCACGGTTTGGACCGCATAGGAAACACAGTAGAGTAGAAGAGTGCTCTTTTCTAAAAAGCAGAGAGTGTTTATTGTAAGGCGAGCTAGCATTTGTTTCCCAGTCCTAAATGGCGTTGAATCACATGCAGTTTGTGTTCCTACGAGCAAGAGTTGTTTTCTGGTAAGGAGAGTCACTATTGCGCTGTCATTGCCATACACAGTGCAAATAGCCCTCCCGTCTGTTCCCAGCAAGTACAGTGTATTGGACTGAATAGGAGCTACTGTTCTTCTCAGTTTCCTAAGCAGAGTTGAACTAGATATGGCCCGTGTGTCTAGGTAGCCCTGTTCATTTGTTCTGAGCAAGCTCAGTGTTCTGGCCCTATAGGAAACACAGTAGAATAGAAGAGTGCTCTTTTTTCAAAAGCAGAGTGTGTTTCTTGTAAGGCGAGCTAGCATTTGTTTTCCAGTCCTAAATGGGGTTGAATCACATGCAGTTTCTATTCCTATGAGCAAGAGTTGTTTTCTGGTAAGAAGAGTCACTATTGCACTCCCTTTAACATACACAGGACAAATAGCACTCGCGTCTGTTGCCAGCAAGTACAGTGTATTGGACTGAATAGGAACTACTGTTCTTGTCAGGTTCCTAAGCAGAATTGAACTAGATATGGCCGTGTGTGTAGGAAGCACAGTTCTTTTGTTCTGAGCAAGCTCACTGTTCGGACCCCATAGGAAACACAGTAGAGTAGAAGAGTGCTCTTTTCTCAAAAGCAGAGTGTGTTTTTTGTAAGGTAAGCTATCATTTGTTTCCCAGTCCTAAATGGGGTTGAATCACATGCAGTTTCTGGTCCTAGGAGCAAGAGTTGTTTTCTGGTAAGGAAAGTCACTATTGTGCTCCCTTTGCCATAAACAGTGCAAATAGCAC
The DNA here is from genome assembly GCF_949786415.1 of Peromyscus eremicus. NCBI lineage: Eukaryota > Metazoa > Chordata > Mammalia > Rodentia > Cricetidae > Peromyscus > Peromyscus eremicus. The sequence continues at coordinate 34,265 of NW_026734627.1, forward strand.
TCGCGTATGTTCCCAGCAAGTACAGTGTATCGGACTGAAGAGGAGCTACTGTTCTTGTCAGTTTCCTAAGCAGAGTTGAACTAGATATGGTCCATGTGTGTAGGAAGCACAGTTCTTAGTTCTGAGCAAGCAACTCTTTGGACCCCATAGGAAACACAGTAGAGTAGAAGAGTGCTCTTTTCTCAAAAGCAGAGAGTGTTTCATGTAAGGCGAGCTAGCATTTGTTTCCCAGTCCTAAACGGAGTTGAATCACATGCAGTTTCTGGTCCTACGATCAAGAGTTGTTTTCTGGTAAGGAAAGTCACTATTGCGCTCCCATTGCCATACACAGTGCAAATAGCACTCGCGTCTGTTCCCAGCAAGTACAGTGTATTGGACTGAAGAGGAGCTACTGTTCTTGTCAGTCTCCTAAGCAGAGTTGAACTAGATATGGTTCATGTGTGTAGGAAGCACAGTTCTTTGTTCTGGGCAAGCTCACTGTTTGAACCCCATAGGAAACACAGTAGAGTAGAAGAGTGCTCTTTTCTCAAAAGCAGAGTGTTTCATGTAAGGCGAGCTAGCATTTGTTTCCCAGTCCTAAACGGAGTTGAATCACATGCAGTTTCTGGTCCTACGAGCAAGAGTTGTTTTCTGGTAAGGAAAGTCACTATTGTGCTCCCTTTGCCATACACAGTGCAAATAGCACTCGCGTCTGTTCCCAGCAAGTACAGTGTATTGGACTGAAGTGGAGCTACTGTTCTTGTCAGTTTCCTAAGCAGAGTTGAACTAGATATGGCCCGTGTGTAGGAAGCACAGTTCTTTTGTTCTGAGCAAGCTCACTGTTCTTGTCCTATAGGAAACAGAGTAGAATAAAAGAGTGCTCTTTTCTCTAAAGCAGATTGTGTTTCTTGTAAGGCGAGCTAGCATTTGTTTCCCAGTCCTAAATGGAGTTGATTCACATACAGTTTCTGGTCGTACGAGCAAGAGTTGTTTTATGATAAGAATAGTCACTATTGTGCTGCCATTGCCATTCACAGGACAAATAGCACTGGCGTCTGTTCCCAGCAGTACAGTGTATTGGACTGAAGAGGAGCTACTGTTCTTGTCAGGTTCCTAAGCAGAATTGAACTAGATATGGCCATGTGTGTAGGAAGCACAGTTCTTTTGTTCTGAGCAAGCTCACTGTTCGGACCCCATAGGAAACACAGTAGAGTAGAAGAGTGCTCTTTTCTCTAAAGCAGATTGTGTTTCTTGTAAGGCAAGCTAGCGTTTGTTTCCCAGTCCTAAATGGAGATGAGTCACATGCAGTTTTTTGTCCTACGAGCAAGAGTTGTTTTCTGGTAAGGAAAGTCACTATTGTGCTCCCTTTGCCATACACAGTGCAAATAGCACTCGCGTCTGTTCCCAGCAAGTACAGTGTATTGGACTGAAGAGGAGCTACTGTTCGTGTCAGTTTCCTAAGCAGAGTTGAACTAGATATGGTCCATGTGTGTAGGAAGCACAGTTCTTTGTTCTGAGCAAGCTCACTGTTTGGACCCCATAGGAAACACAGTAGAGTAGAAGAGTGCTCTTTTCTCAAAAGCAGAGAGTGTTTCATGTAAGGCGAGCTAGCATTTGTTTCCCAGTCCTAAACGGAGTTGAATCACATGCAGTTTCTGGTCCTACGATCAAGAGTTGTTTTCTGGTAAGGAAAGTCACTATTGCGCTCCCATTGCCATACACAGTGCAAATAGCACTCGCGTCTGTTCCCAGCAAGTACAGTGTATTGGACTGAAGAGGAGCTACTGTTCTTGTCAGTCTCCTAAGCAGAGTTGAACTAGATATGGTTCATGTGTGTAGGAAGCACAGTTCTTTGTTCTGGGCAAGCTCACTGTTCGGACCCCATAGGAAACACAGTAGAGTAGAAGAGTGCTCTTTTCTCAAAAGCAGAGTGTGTTTTTTGTAAGGTAAGCTATCCTTTGTTTCCCAGTCCTAAATGGAGTTGAGTCACATGCAGTTTCTGGTCCTACGAGCAAGAGTTGTTTTCTGGTAAGGAAAGTCACTATTGTGCTCCCTTTGCCATACACAGTGCAAATAGCACTCGCGTCTGTTCCCAGCAAGTACAGTGTATCGGACTGAAGAGGAGCTACTGTTCGTGTCAGTTTCCTAAGCAGAGTTGAACTAGATATGGTCCATGTGTGTAGGAAGCACAGTTCTTTGTTCTGAGCAAGCTCACTGTTTGGACCCCATAGGAAACACAGTAGAGTAGAAGAGTGCTCTTTTCTCAAAAGCAGAGAGTGTTTCATGTAAGGCGAGCTAGCATTTGTTTCCCAGTCCTAAACGGAGTTGAATCACATGCAGTTTCTGGTCCTATGAGCAAGAATTGTTTTATGATAAGAATAGTCACTATTGCGCTGCCATTGCCATACACAGGACAAATAGCACTGGCGTCTGTTCCCAGCAGTAGAGTGTATTGGACTGAAGAGGAGCTACTGTTTTGTCAGGTTCCTAAGCAGAATTGAACTAGATATGGCTGTGTGTGTAGGAAGCACAGTTCTTTTGTTCTGAGAAAGCTCATTGTCGGACCCCATAGGAAACACAGTAGAGTAGAAGAGTGCTCTTTTCTCTAAAGCAGAGTGTGTTTCTTGTAAGGCGAGCTAGCGTTTGTTTCCTAGAACTAAATGTAGTTGAGTCACATGCAGTTTTTTTGCCTACGAGCAAGAGTTGTTTTTTGGTAAGACGAGTCACTATTGTGCTCCAATTGCCATACACAGTGCAAATAGCACTCTCATCTCTTCCCCGCAAGTACAGTGTATTGGACTGAAGAGGAGCTACTGTTCTTGTCAGTTTCCTAAGCAGAGTTGAACTAGATATGGTCGATGTGTGTAGGAAGCACAGTTCTTTTGTTCTGAGCAAGCTCACTGTTTGGACCCCATAGGAAACACAGTAGAGTAGAAGAGTGCTCTTTTCTCAGAAGCAGAGTGTGTTTCTTGTAAGGTGAGATAGCATTTGTTTCCCAGTCCTAAATGGCGTTGAATCACAAGCAGTGTGTGGTCCTACGAGCAAGAGTTGTTTTCTGGTAAGGAAAGACACTATTGCGCTCTCATTGCCATACACAGTGCAAATAGCACTCGCGTCTGTTCCCAGGAAGTACAGTGTATTGGACTGAAGAGGAGCTACTGTTCTTGTCAGTCTCCTAAGCAGAATTGAACTAGATATGGCACGTGTGTCGAGGAAGCACAGTTCATTTGTTCTGAGCAAGCTCAATTTTCTGGCCCTATAGGAAACACAGTAGAGTAGAAGAGTGCTCTTTTCTCAAAAACAGAGTGTGTTTCTTGTAAGGCGAGCTAGAGTTTGTTTCCCAGTCCTAAATGGAGTTGAGTCACATGCAGTTTTTTGTCCTACGAGCAAGAGTTGTTTTCTGGTAAGACGAGTCACTATTGTGCTCCAATTGCCATACACAGTGCAAGTAGCGCTCGCGTCTGTTCTCAGCAAGTACAGTGTATCGGAATGAAGAGGAGCTACTGTTCTTGTCAGTTTCCTAAGCAGAGTTGAACTAGATATGGCCCGTGTGTGAAGGAAGCACAGTTATTATGTTCTGAGCAAGCTCACTGTTCTGGCCCTATAGGAAACACAGTAGAGAAGAAGAGTGCTCTTTTCTCTAAAGCAGAGTGTGTTTCTTGTAAGGCGAGCTCGGGTTTGTTTCCCAGTCCTAAATGGAGTTGAGTCACAGGCAGTTTTTGGTCCTACGAGCAAGAGTTGTTTTCTGGTAAGAAGAGTCACTATTGTGCTCCAAATGCCATACACAGTGCAAATAGCACTCTCGTCTGTTCTCAGCAAGCACAGTGTATTGGACTGAATAGGAGCTACTGTTCTTGTCAGTTGTCTAAGCAGAGTTGAACTAGATATGATCCATGTGTGTAGGAAGCACAGTTCTTTTGTTCTGAGCAAGCTCACTGTTTGGACCCCATAGGAAACACAGTGGCTTAGAAGTGTGCTCTTTTCTCAAAAGCAGAGTGTGTTTCTTGTAAGGCGAGCTAGCATTTGTTTTCCAGTCCTAAATGGGGTTGAATCACATGCAGTTTCTATTCCTATGAGCAAGAGTTGTTTTCTGGTAAGAAGAGTCACTATTGCACTCCTTTTAACATACACAGGACAAATAGCACTCGCGTCTGTTACCAGCAAGTACAGTGTATTGGACTGAATAGGAACTACTGTTCTTGTCAGGTTCCTAAGCAGAATTGAACTAGATATGGCCATGTGTGTAGGAAGAACAGTTCTTTTGTTCTGAGAAAGCTCACTGTTCGGACCCCATAGGAAACACAGTAGAGTAGAAGAGTGCTCTTTTCTCAAAAGCAGAGTGTGTTTTTTGTAAGGTAAGCTATCATTTGTTTCCCAGTCCTAAATGGAGTTGAGTCACATGCAGTTTCTGGTCCTACGAGCAAGAGTTGTTTTCTGGTAAGGAAAGTCACTATTGTGCTCCCTTTGCCATACACAGTGCAAATAGCACTCGCGTCTGTTCCCAGCAAGTACAGTGTATCGGACTGAAGAGGAGCTACTGTTCGTGTCAGTTTCCTAAGCAGAGTTGAACTAGATATGGTCCATGTGTGTAGGAAGCACAGTTCTTTGTTCTGAGCAAGCTCACTGTTTGGACCCCATAGGAAACACAGTAGAGTAGAAGAGTGCTCTTTTCTCAAAAGCAGAGAGTGTTTCATGTAAGGCGAGCTAGCATTTGTTTCCCAGTCCTAAACGGAGTTGAATCACATGCAGTTTCTGGTCCTATGAGCAAGAATTGTTTTATGATAAGAATAGTCACTATTGCGCTGCCATTGCCATACACAGGACAAATAGCACTGGCGTCTCTTCCCAGCAGTAGAGTGTATTGGACTGAAGAGGAGCTACTGTTTTGTCAGGTTCCTAAGCAGAATTGAACTATATATGGCTGTGTGTGTAGGAAGCACAGTTCTTTTGTTCTGAGAAAGCTCATTGTCAGACCCCATAGGAAAAACAGTAGAGTAGAAGAGTGCTCTTTTCTCTAAAGCAGAGTGTGTTTCTTGTAAGCCGAGCTAGCGTTTGTTTCCTAGAACTAAATGTAGTTGAATCACATGCAGTTTTTTTGTCTACGAACAAGAGTTGTTTTCTGGTAAGAGGAGTCACTATTGTGCTCCAATTGCCATACACAGTGCAAATAGCACTGGGGTCTCTTCCCCGCAAGTACAGTGTATTGGACTGAAGAGGAGCTACTGTTCGTGTCAGTTTCCTAAGCAGAGTTGAACTAGATATGGTCCATGTGTGTAGGAAGCACAGTTCTTTGTTCTGAGCAAGCTCACTGTTTGGACCCCATAGGAAACACAGTAGAGTAGAAGAGTGCTCTTTTCTAAAAAGCAGAGAGTGTTTCTTGTAAGGCGAGCTAGCGTTTGTTTCCCAGTCCTAAATGGAGTTGAGTCACATGTAGTTTTTTGTCCTATGAGCAAGAGTTGTTTTCTGGTAAGACGAGTCACTATTGTTCTCCAATTGCCATACACAGTGCAAGTAGCACTCGCGTCTGCTCTCAGCAAGTACAGTGTATAAGACTGAAGAGGAGCTACTGTTCTTGTCAGTTTCCTAAGCAGAGTTGAACTAGATATGGCCTGTGTGTGTAGGAAGCACAGTTATTATGTTCTGAGCAAGCTCAATGTTCTGGCCCTATAGGAAACACAGTAGAGTAGAAGAGTGCTCTTTTCTCTAAAGCAGAGTGTGTTTCTTGTAAGGCGAGCTCGCGTTTGTTTCCCAGTCCTAAATGGAGTTGAGTCACAGGCAGTTTTTGGTCCTACGAACAAGAGTTGTTTTCTGGTAAGAAGAGTCACTATTGCGCTTTGAATGCCATACACAGTGCAAATAGCATTCGCGTCTGTTCCCAGAAAGCACAGTGTATTGGACTGAATAGGAGCTACTCTTCTTGTCAGTTTCCTAAGCAGAGTTGAACTACATATGGTCCTTGTGTGTAGGAAGCACAGTTCTTATGTTCTGAGTAAGCTCACTGTTTGGACCCCATAGGAAACACAGTAGAGTAGAAGAGTGCTCTTTTTTCTAAAGCAGAGTGTGTTTCTTGTAAGGCGAGCTAGCGTTTGTTTCGCAGTCCTAAATGGAGTGGAATCACATGCAGTTTCTGTCCTACGAGTAAGAGTTGTTTTATGATAAGAATAGTCACTATTTTGCTTCCATTGCCATACACAGGACAAATAGCACTGGCGTCTGTTCGCAGCAAGTACAGTGTATAGGACTGAAGAGGATCTACTGTTCTTGTCAGGTTCCTAAGCAGAATTGAACTAGATATGGCCATGTGTGTAGGAAGCACAGTTCTTTTGTTCTGAGCAAGCTCACTGTTCGGACCCCATAGGAAACACAGTAGAGTAGAAGAGTGCTCTTTTCTCAAAAGCAGAGTGTGCTTTTTGTAAGGCAAGCTATCATTTGTTTCCCAGTCCTAAATGGAGTTGAGTCACATGCAGTTTCTGGTCCTACGAGCAAGAGTTGTTTTCTGGTAAGGAAAGTCACTATTGTGCTCCCTTTGCCATACACAGTGCAAATAGCACTCGCGTCTGTTCCCAGCAAGTACAGTGTATCGGACTGAAGAGGAGCTACTGTTCGTGTCAGTTTCCTAAGCAGAGTTGAACTAGATATGGTCCATGTGTGTAGGAAGCACAGTTCTTTGTTCTGAGCAAGCTCACTGTTTGGACCCCATAGGAAACACAGTAGAGTAGAAGAGTGCTCTTTTCTCAAAAGCTGAGAGTGTTTCATGTAAGGCGAGCTAGCATTTGTTTCCCAGTCCTAAACGGAGTTGAATCACATGCAGTTTCTGGTCCTATGAGCAAGAATTGTTTTATGATAAGAATAGTCACTATTGCGCTGCCATTGCCATACACAGGACAAATAGCACTGGCGTCTGTTCCCAGCAGTAGAGTGTATTGGACTGAAGAGGAGCTACTGTTTTGTCAGGTTCCTAAGCAGAATTGAACTAGATATGGCTGTGTGTGTAGGAAGCACAGTTCTTTTGTTCTGAGAAAGCTCATTGTCGGACCCCATAGGAAACACAGTAGAGCAGAAGAGTGCTCTTTTCTCTAAAGCAGAGTGTGTTTCTTGTAAGGCGAGCTAGCGTTTGTTTCCTAGAACTAAATGTAGTTGAGTCACATGCAGTTTTTTTGCCTACGAGCAAGAGTTGTTTTCTGGTAAGACGAGTCAGTATTGTGCTCCAATTGCCATACACAGTGCAAATAGCAATCTCGTCTCTTCCCCGCAAGTACAGTGTATTGGACTGAAGAGGAGCTACTGTTCTTGTCAGTTTCCTAAGCAGAGTTGAACTAGATATGGTCGATGTGTGTAGGAAGCACAGTTCTTTTGTTCTGAGCAAGCTCACTGTTTGGACCCCATAGGAAACACAGTAGAGTAGAAGAGTGCTCTTTTCTCAGAAGCAGAGTGTGTTTCTTGTAAGGCGAGATAGCATTTGTTTCCCAGTCCTAAATGGCGTTGAATCACAAGCAGTGTGTGGTCCTACGAGCAAGAGTTGTTTTCTGGTAAGGAAAGACACTATTGCGCTCTCATTGCCATACACAGTGCAAATAGCACTCGCGTCTTTTTCCTGGAAGTAGAGTGTATTGGACTGAAGAGGAGCTACTGTTCTTGTCAGTCTCCTAAGCAGAATTGAACTAGATATGGCACATGTGTCGAGGAAGTACAGTTCATTTTTTCTGATCAAGCTCACTTTTCTGGTCCTATAGGAAACACAGTAGAGTAGAAGAGTGCTCTTTTCTCAAAAACAGAGTGTGTTTCTTGTAAGGCGAGCTAGAGTTTGTTTCCCAGTCCTAAATGGAGTTGAGTCACATGCAGTTTTTTGTCCTACGAGCAAGAGTTGTTTTCTGGTAAGACGAGTCACTATTGTGCTCCAATTGCCATACACAGAGCAAATAGCACTCGCGTCTCTTCCCCGCAAGTACAGTGTATTGGACTGAAGAGGAGCTACTGTTCTTGTCAGTTTCCTAAGCAGAGTTGAACTAGATATGGTCGATGTGTGTAGGAAGCACAGTTCTTTTGTTCTGAGCAAGCTCACTGTTTGGACCCCATAGGAAACACAGTAGAGTAGAAGAGTGCTTTTTTTTCGGAAGCAGAGTGTGTTTCTTGTAAGGCGAGATAGCATTTGTTTCCCAGTCCTAAATGGAGTTGAATCACATGCAGTGTGTGGTCCTACGAGCAAGAGTTGTTTTCTGGTAAGGAAAGTCACTATTGCGCTCCCTTTGCCATACACAGTGCTAATAGCACTCGCGTCTGTTCCCAGCAAGTACAGTGTATCGGACTTAAGAGGAGCTACTGTTCTTATAAGTTTCATAAGCAGAGTTGAACTAGATATGGTCCATGTGTGTAGGAAGCACAGTTCTTTGTTCTGAGCAAGCTCACTGTTTGGACTCCATAGGAAACACAGTAGAGTAGAAGAGTGCTCTTTTCTCAAAAGCAGAGAGTGTTTCATGTAAGGCGAGCTAGTATTTGTTTCCCAGTCCTAAACGGAGTTGCATCACATTCAGTTTTTTGTCCACGAGCAAGAGTTGTTTCCTGGTAAGACGAGGCACTATTGTGCTCCAATTTCCATACACAGTGCAAGTAGCACTCGTGTCTGCTCTCAGCAAGTACAGTGTATCAGACTGAAGAGGAACTACTGTTCTTGTCAGTTTCCTAAGCAGAGTTGAACTAGATATGGCCTGTGTTTGTAGGAAGCACAGTTATTATGTTCTGAGAAAGCTCAATGTTCTGGCCCTATAGGAAACACAGTAGAGTAGAAGAGTGCTCTTTTATCTAAAGCAGAGTGTGTTTCTTGTAAGGCGAGCTTGCGTTTGTTTCCCAGTCCTAAATGGAGTTGAGTCACAGGCAGTTTTTGGTCCTACGAGCAAGAGTTGTTTTCTGGTAAGTAGAGTCACTATTGCGCTCCGAATGCCATACACAGTGCAAATAGCACTCTCGTCTGTTCCCAGCAAGCACAGTGTATTGGACTGAATAGGAGCTACTGTTCTTGTCAGTTTCATAAGCAGAGTTGAACTAGATATGGTCCATGTGTGCAGGAAGCAGAGTTCTTTTGTTCTGAGCAAGCTCACTGTTTGGACCCTATAGGAAACACAGTAGAGTAGAAGAGTGCTCTTTTCTCAAAAGAAGAGTGTGTTTCTTGTAAGGCGAGCTAGCGTTTGTTTCCCAGTCCTAAATAGAGTGGAATCACATGCAGGTTCTGTCCTACGAGCAAGAGTTGTTTTCTGGTAAGGAAAGTCACTATTGCGCTCCCATTGCCATACACAGTGCAAATAGCACTCGCCTCTGTTCCCAGCAAGTACAGTGTATTGGACTGAAGTTGAGCTACTGTTCTTGTCAGTTTCCTAAGCAGAGTTGAACTAGATATGGCCCGTGTGTAGGAAGCACAGTTCTTTTGTTCTGAGCAAGCTCACTGTTCTGGCCCTATAGGAAACAGAGTAGAATAAAAGAGTGCTCTTTTCTCTAAAGCAGATTGTGTTTCTTTTAAGGCGAGCTAGCGTTTGTTTCCCAGTCCTAAATGGTGTTGAATCACATACAGTTTCTGGTCCTATGAGCAAGAGTTGTTTTATGATAAGAATAGTCACTATTGTGCTGCCGTTGCCATACACAGGACAAATAGCACTGGCGTCTGTTCACAGCAGTACAGTGTATTGGACTGAAGAGGAGCTACTGTTCTTGTCAGGTTCCTAAGCAGAATTGAACTAGATATGGCTGTGTGTGTAGGAAGCACAGTTCTTTTGTTCTGAGAAAGCTCACTTTTCGGACCCCATAGCAAACACAGTAGAGTAGAAGAGTGCTCTTTTCTCTAAAGCAGAGTGTGTTTCTTGTAAGGCGAGCTAGCATTTCTTTCCGAGACCTAAATGGAGTTGAGTCACATGCATTTTTTTGTGCTACGAGCAAGAGTTGTTTTCTGGTAAGACGAGTCACTATTGTGCTCCAATTGCCATACACAGTGCAAATAACACTCGCGTCTCTTCCCTGCAAGTACAGTGTATTGGACTGAAGAGGAGCTACTGTTCTTGTCAGTTTCCTAAGCAGAGTTGAACTATATATGTTCGATGTGTGTAGGAAGCACAGTTCTTTTGTTCTGAGCAAGCTCACTTTTTGGACCCCATAGGAAACACAGTAGAGTAGAAGAGTGCTCTTTTCTCAGAAGCAGAGTGTGTTTCTTGGAAGGCGAGCTAGCATTTGTTTCCCAGTCCTAAATGGCGTTGAATCACATGCAGTGTGTGGTCCTACAATCAAGAGTTGTTTTCTGGTAAGGAAAGCCACTATTGCGCTCTCATTGCCATACACAGTGCAAATAGCACTCACGTCTGTTCCCAGGATGTACAGTGTATTGGACTGAAGATAGCTACTGTTCTGGTCAGTCTCCTAAGCAGAGTTGAACTAGATATTGCCCGTGTGTGTAGGAAGCACAGTTCTTTTTTTCTGAGCAAGCTCAATGTTCTGGGCCTATAGGAAACACATTAGAGTAGAATACTGCTCTTTTCTCAAAAGCAGAGTGTGTTTCTTGTAAGGCGAGCTAGAGTTTGTTTCCCAGTCCTAAATGGAGTTGAGTCACATGCAGTTTTTTGTCCTATGAGCAAGAGTTGTTTTCTGGTAAGACGAGTCACTATTGTGCTCCAATTGCCATTCACAGTGCAAATAGCACTCGCATCTGTTCTCAGCAAGTACAGTGTATCGGACTGAAGAGGAGATACTGTTCTTGTCAGTTTCCTAAGCAGAGTTGAACTAGATATGGCCCGTGTGTGTAGGAAGCACAGTTCTTTTGTTCTGAGCAAGCTCACTTTTCTGGCCCTATAGGAAACACAGTAGAGTAGAAGAGTGCTCTTTTCTCTAAAGCAGAGTGCGTTTCTTGTAAGGCAAGCTCGCGTTTGTTTCCCAGTCCTAAAAGGAGTTGAGTCACACACAGTTTTTGGTCCTACGAGCAAGAGTTGTTTTCTGGTAAGAAGAGTCACTATTGCGCTCCAAAGGCCATACACAGTGCAAATAGCACTCGCGTCTGTTCCCAGCAAGTACAGTGTATTGGACTGAAGAGGAGCTACTGCTCTTGTCAGTTTCCTAAGCAGAGTTGAACTAGATATGGTCCATGTGTGTAGGAAGCACAGTTCTTTTGTTCTGAGCAAGCTCACTGTTTGGAAGCCATAGGAAACACAGTAGAGTAGAAGAGTGCTCTTTTCTCTAAAGCAGAGTGTGTTTCTTGTAAGGCGAGCTAGCGTTTGTTTCCCAGTCCTAAATGGAGTGGAATCACATGCTGTTTCTGTCCTATGAGCAAGAGTTGTTTTATGGTAAGAATAGTCACTATTGTGCTGCCATTTCCATACACAGGACAAATAGCACTGGCGTCTGTTGGCAGCAAGTACAGTGTATTGGACTGAACAGGATCTACTGTTCTTGTCAGTTTCCTAAGCAGAATTGAACTAGATATGGCCGTGTGTGTAGGAAGCACAGTTCTTTTGTTCTGAGTAAGCTCACTGTTTGGACCCAATAGGAAACACAGTAGAGTAGAAGAGTGCTCTTTTCTCAAAAGCAGAGTGTGTTTTTTGTAAGGCAAGCTATCGTTTGTTTCCCAGTCCTAAATGGAGTTGAATCACATGCAATTTCTGGTTCTACGAGCTAGAGTTGTTTTCTGGTAAGGAAAGTCACTATTGCGCTCCCTTTATCATACACAGTGCAAATAGCACTCGCGTCTGTTCCCAGCAAGTACAGTGTATCGGACTGAAGAGAAGCTACTGTTCTTGTCAGTTTCCTAAGCAGAGTTGAACTAGATATGGCCCGTGTGTTTAGGAAGCACAGTTATTATGTTCTGAGCAAGCTCACTGTTCTGGCCCTATAGGAAACACAGTAGAGTAGATGAGTGCTCTTTTCTCTAAAGCAGAGTCTGTTTCTTGTAAGGCGAGCTCGCGTTTGTTTCCCAGTCCTAAATGGATTTGAGTCACATGCAGTTTTTGGTCCTATGAGCAAGAGTTGTTTTCTGGTAAGAAGAGTCACTACTGTGCTCCAAATGCCATACACAGTGCAAATAGCACTTGCATCTGTTCCCAGCATGTACAGTGTATTGGACTGAATAGGAGCTACTGTGCTTGTCAGTTTCCTAAGCAGAGTTGAACTAGTTATGGCACGTGTGTAGGAAGCACAGTTCTTTTGTTCTGACCAAGCTCACTGTTTGGACCCCATAGGAAACACAGTAGAATAGAAGAGTGCTCTTTTCTAAAAAGCAGAGAGTGTTTCTTGTAAGGCGAGCTAGCATTTGTTTCCCAGTCCTAAATGGCGTTGAATCACATGCAGTTTGTGTTCCTACGAGCAAGAGTTGTTTTCTGGTAAGGAAAGTCACTATTGCGCTGTCATTGCCATACACAGGGCAAATAGCACTCGCGTCTGTTCCCAGCAATTACAGTGTATTGGACTAAAGAGGAGCTGCTGTTCTTGTCAGTTTCATAAGCAGTGTTGAGCTAGATATGGTCCATGTGTGTAGGAAGCACAGTTCTTTTGTTCTGAGCAAGCTCACTGTTTGCACCCCATAGGAAACACAGTAGAGTAGAAGAGTGCTCTTTTCTCAAAAGCAGAGTGTGTTTCATGTAAGGCGAGCTAGGATTTGTTTCCCAGTCCTAAATGGCGTTGAATCACATGCAGTTTCTGGTCCTACGAGAAAGAGTTGTTTTCTGGTAAGGAAAGTCACTATTGCGCTCTCATTGCCATACACAGTGCAAATAGCACTCGCGTCTGTTCCCAGCAAGTACAGTGTATTGGACTGAAGAGGAGCTACTGTTCTTGTCAGTTTCCTAATCAGAGTTGAACTAGATATTGCCCGTGTGTGTAGGAAGCACAGTTCCTTTGTTCTGAGCAAGCTCAATGTTCTGGCCCTATAGGAATCACATTAGAGTAGAATACTGCTCTTTTCTCAAAAGCAGAGTGTGTTTCTTGTAAGTCGAGCTAGAGTTTGTTTCCCAGTCCTAAATGGAGTTGAGTCACATGCAGTTTTTTGTCCTACGAGCAAGAGTTGTTTTCTGGTAAGACGAGTCACTATTGTGCTGAAATTGCCATTCACAGTGCAAATAGCACTCGCATCTGTTCTCAGCAAGTACAGTGTATCGGACTGAAGAGGAGCTACTGTTCTTGTCAGTTTCCTAAGCAGAGTTGAACTAGATATGGCCCATGTGTGTAGGAAGCACAGTTCTTTTGTTCTGAGCAAGCTCACTTTTCTGGCCCTATAGGAAACACAGTAGAGGAGAAGAGTGCTCTTTTCTCTAAAGCAGAGTGTGTTTCTTGTAAGGCGAGCTCACGTTTGTTTCCCAGTCCTAAATGGAGTTGAGTCACAGACAGTTTTTGGTCCTACGAGCAAGAGTTGTTTTCTGGTAAGAAGAGTCACTATTGCGCTCCAAATGCCATACACAGTGCAAATAGCACTCGTGTCTGTTCCCAGCAAGTACAGTGTATTGGACTGAAGAGGAGCTACTGCTCTTGTCAGTTTCCTAAGCAGAGTTGAACTACATATGGTCCATGTGTGTAGGAAGCACAGTTCTTTTGTTCTGAGCAAGCTCACTGTTTGGACCCCATAGGAAACACCGTAGAGTAGAAGAGTGCTCTTTTCTCAAAAGCAGAGTGTGTTTTTTGTAAGGTGAGCTAGCATTTGTTTCCCAGTCTTAAATGGAGTGGAATTACATGCAGTTTCTGGTTCTGCGAGTAAGAGTTGTTTTATGGTAAGAATAGTCACTATTGCTCTGCCATTGCCATACACAGGACAAATAGCACTGGCGTCTGTTCCCAGCAAGTACAGTGTATTGGACTGAAGAGGATATACTGCTCTTGTCAGGTTCCTAAGCAGAATTGAACTAGATATGGCCGTGTGTGTAGAAAGCACAGTTCTTTTGTTCTGAGCAAGCTCACTGTTCGGACCCCATAGGAAACACAGTAGAGTAGAAGAGTGCTCTTTTCTCAAAAGCAGAGTGTGTTTTTGTAAGGCAAGCTATCGTTTGTTTCCCAGTCCTAAATGGAGTTGAATCACATGCAGTTTCTGGTCCTACGAGCAAGAGTTGTTTTCTGGTAAGGAAAGTCACTATTGTGCTCCCATTGCCATACACAGGGCAAATAGCACTCGCGTCTGTTCCCAGCAAGTATAGTGTATCGGACTGAAGAGGAGCTTCTGTTCTTGTCAGTTTCCTAAGCAGAGTTGAACTAGATATGGCCTGTGTGTTTAGGAAGCACAGTTATTATGTTCTGAGCAAGCTCACTGTTCTGGCCCTATAGGAAACACAGTAGAGTAGAAGAGTGCTCTTTTCAATAAAGCAGAGTGTGTTTCTTGTAAGGCGAGCTCGTGTTTGTTTCCCAGTCCTAAATGGATTTGAGTCACATGCAGTTTTTGTTCCTATGAGCAAGAGTTGTTTTCTGGTAAGAAGATTCACTATTGCGCTGCCCTTTCCATACATAGGACAAATAGCACTGGCATCTGTTCGCAGCAACTACAGTGTATTTGACTGAAGAGTATCTCCTGTTCTTGTGAGGTTCCTAAGCAGAATTGAACTAGATATGGCCGTGTGTGTAGGAAGCACAGTTCTTTTGTTCTGAGCAAGCTCACTGTTCGGACCCAAAAGGAAACACAGTAGAGTAGAAGAGTGCTCTTTTCTCAAAAGCAGAGTGTGTTTTTTGTAAGGCAAGCTATCGTTTGTTTCCCAGTCCTAAATGGAGTTGAATCACATGCAGTTTCTGGTCCTACGAGCAAGAGTTGTTTTCTGGTAAGGAAAGTCACTATTGCGTTCCCTTTGCCATACACAGTGCAAATAGCACTCGCGTCTGTTCACAGCAAGTACAGTGTATCGGACTGAAGAGGAGCTACTGTTCTTGTCAGTTTCCTAAGCAGAGTTGAACTAGATATGGCCCGTGTGTTTAGGAAGCACAGTTATAATGTTCTGAGCAAGCTCACTGTTCTGGCCCTATAGGAAACACAGTAGAGTAGAAGAGTGCTCTTTTCTATAAAGCAGAGTGTGTTTCTTGTAAGGCGAGCTCACGTTTGTTTCACAGTCCTAAATGGATTTGAGTCACATGCAGTTTTTGGTCCTATGAGCAAGAGTTGTTTTCTGGTAAGAAGAGTTACTATTGTGCTCCAAATGCCATACACAGTGCAAATGGCACTCGCGTCTGTTCCCAACATGTACAGTGTATTGGACTGAATAGGAGCTATTGTTCTTGTCAGTTTCCTAAGCAGAGTTGAACTAGATATGGTCCATGTGTGTAGGAAGCACAGTTCTTTTGTTCTGAGCAAGCTCACGGTTTGGACCGCATAGGAAACACAGTAGAGTAGAAGAGTGCTCTTTTCTAAAAAGCAGAGAGTGTTTATTGTAAGGCGAGCTAGCATTTGTTTCCCAGTCCTAAATGGCGTTGAATCACATGCAGTTTGTGTTCCTACGAGCAAGAGTTGTTTTCTGGTAAGGAGAGTCACTATTGCGCTGTCATTGCCATACACAGTGCAAATAGCCCTCCCGTCTGTTCCCAGCAAGTACAGTGTATTGGACTGAATAGGAGCTACTGTTCTTCTCAGTTTCCTAAGCAGAGTTGAACTAGATATGGCCCGTGTGTCTAGGTAGCCCTGTTCATTTGTTCTGAGCAAGCTCAGTGTTCTGGCCCTATAGGAAACACAGTAGAATAGAAGAGTGCTCTTTTTTCAAAAGCAGAGTGTGTTTCTTGTAAGGCGAGCTAGCATTTGTTTTCCAGTCCTAAATGGGGTTGAATCACATGCAGTTTCTATTCCTATGAGCAAGAGTTGTTTTCTGGTAAGAAGAGTCACTATTGCACTCCCTTTAACATACACAGGACAAATAGCACTCGCGTCTGTTGCCAGCAAGTACAGTGTATTGGACTGAATAGGAACTACTGTTCTTGTCAGGTTCCTAAGCAGAATTGAACTAGATATGGCCGTGTGTGTAGGAAGCACAGTTCTTTTGTTCTGAGCAAGCTCACTGTTCGGACCCCATAGGAAACACAGTAGAGTAGAAGAGTGCTCTTTTCTCAAAAGCAGAGTGTGTTTTTTGTAAGGTAAGCTATCATTTGTTTCCCAGTCCTAAATGGGGTTGAATCACATGCAGTTTCTGGTCCTAGGAGCAAGAGATGTTTTCTGTTAAGGAAAGTCACTATTGTGCTCCCTTTGCCATAAACAGTGCAAATAGCACTCGCGTATGTTCCCAGCAAGTACAGTGTATCGGACTGAAGAGGAGCTACTGTTCTTGTCAGTTTCCTAAGCAGAGTTGAACTAGATATGGTCCATGTGTGTAGGAAGCACAGTTCTTAGTTCTGAGCAAGCAACTCTTTGGACCCCATAGGAAACACAGTAGAGTAGAAGAGTGCTCTTTTCTCAAAAGCAGAGAGTGTTTCATGTAAGGCGAGCTAGCATTTGTTTCCCAGTCCTAAACGGAGTTGAATCACATGCAGTTTCTGGTCCTACGATCAAGAGTTGTTTTCTGGTAAGGAAAGTCACTATTGCGCTCCCATTGCCATACACAGTGCAAATAGCACTCGCGTCTGTTCCCAGCAAGTACAGTGTATTGGACTGAAGAGGAGCTACTGTTCTTGTCAGTCTCCTAAGCAGAGTTGAACTAGATATGGTTCATGTGTGTAGGAAGCACAGTTCTTTGTTCTGGGCAAGCTCACTGTTTGAACCCCATAGGAAACACAGTAGAGTAGAAGAGTGCTCTTTTCTCAAAAGCAGAGTGTTTCATGTAAGGCGAGCTAGCATTTGTTTCCCAGTCCTAAACGGAGTTGAATCACATGCAGTTTCTGGTCCTACGAGCAAGAGTTGTTTTCTGGTAAGGAAAGTCACTATTGTGCTCCCTTTGCCATACACAGTGCAAATAGCACTCGCGTCTGTTCCCAGCAAGTACAGTGTATTGGACTGAAGTGGAGCTACTGTTCTTGTCAGTTTCCTAAGCAGAGTTGAACTAGATATGGCCCGTGTGTAGGAAGCACAGTTCTTTTGTTCTGAGCAAGCTCACTGTTCTTGTCCTATAGGAAACAGAGTAGAATAAAAGAGTGCTCTTTTCTCTAAAGCAGATTGTGTTTCTTGTAAGGCGAGCTAGCATTTGTTTCCCAGTCCTAAATGGAGTTGATTCACATACAGTTTCTGGTCGTACGAGCAAGAGTTGTTTTATGATAAGAATAGTCACTATTGTGCTGCCATTGCCATTCACAGGACAAATAGCACTGGCGTCTGTTCCCAGCAGTACAGTGTATTGGACTGAAGAGGAGCTACTGTTCTTGTCAGGTTCCTAAGCAGAATTGAACTAGATATGGCCATGTGTGTAGGAAGCACAGTTCTTTTGTTCTGAGCAAGCTCACTGTTCGGACCCCATAGGAAACACAGTAGAGTAGAAGAGTGCTCTTTTCTCTAAAGCAGATTGTGTTTCTTGTAAGGCAAGCTAGCGTTTGTTTCCCAGTCCTAAATGGAGATGAGTCACATGCAGTTTTTTGTCCTACGAGCAAGAGTTGTTTTCTGGTAAGGAAAGTCACTATTGTGCTCCCTTTGCCATACACAGTGCAAATAGCACTCGCGTCTGTTCCCAGCAAGTACAGTGTATTGGACTGAAGAGGAGCTACTGTTCGTGTCAGTTTCCTAAGCAGAGTTGAACTAGATATGGTCCATGTGTGTAGGAAGCACAGTTCTTTGTTCTGAGCAAGCTCACTGTTTGGACCCCATAGGAAACACAGTAGAGTAGAAGAGTGCTCTTTTCTCAAAAGCAGAGAGTGTTTCATGTAAGGCGAGCTAGCATTTGTTTCCCAGTCCTAAACGGAGTTGAATCACATGCAGTTTCTGGTCCTACGATCAAGAGTTGTTTTCTGGTAAGGAAAGTCACTATTGCGCTCCCATTGCCATACACAGTGCAAATAGCACTCGCGTCTGTTCCCAGCAAGTACAGTGTATTGGACTGAAGAGGAGCTACTGTTCTTGTCAGTCTCCTAAGCAGAGTTGAACTAGATATGGTTCATGTGTGTAGGAAGCACAGTTCTTTGTTCTGGGCAAGCTCACTGTTCGGACCCCATAGGAAACACAGTAGAGTAGAAGAGTGCTCTTTTCTCAAAAGCAGAGTGTGTTTTTTGTAAGGTAAGCTATCCTTTGTTTCCCAGTCCTAAATGGAGTTGAGTCACATGCAGTTTCTGGTCCTACGAGCAAGAGTTGTTTTCTGGTAAGGAAAGTCACTATTGTGCTCCCTTTGCCATACACAGTGCAAATAGCACTCGCGTCTGTTCCCAGCAAGTACAGTGTATCGGACTGAAGAGGAGCTACTGTTCGTGTCAGTTTCCTAAGCAGAGTTGAACTAGATATGGTCCATGTGTGTAGGAAGCACAGTTCTTTGTTCTGAGCAAGCTCACTGTTTGGACCCCATAGGAAACACAGTAGAGTAGAAGAGTGCTCTTTTCTCAAAAGCAGAGAGTGTTTCATGTAAGGCGAGCTAGCATTTGTTTCCCAGTCCTAAACGGAGTTGAATCACATGCAGTTTCTGGTCCTATGAGCAAGAATTGTTTTATGATAAGAATAGTCACTATTGCGCTGCCATTGCCATACACAGGACAAATAGCACTGGCGTCTGTTCCCAGCAGTAGAGTGTATTGGACTGAAGAGGAGCTACTGTTTTGTCAGGTTCCTAAGCAGAATTGAACTAGATATGGCTGTGTGTGTAGGAAGCACAGTTCTTTTGTTCTGAGAAAGCTCATTGTCGGACCCCATAGGAAACACAGTAGAGTAGAAGAGTGCTCTTTTCTCTAAAGCAGAGTGTGTTTCTTGTAAGGCGAGCTAGCGTTTGTTTCCTAGAACTAAATGTAGTTGAGTCACATGCAGTTTTTTTGCCTACGAGCAAGAGTTGTTTTTTGGTAAGACGAGTCACTATTGTGCTCCAATTGCCATACACAGTGCAAATAGCACTCTCATCTCTTCCCCGCAAGTACAGTGTATTGGACTGAAGAGGAGCTACTGTTCTTGTCAGTTTCCTAAGCAGAGTTGAACTAGATATGGTCGATGTGTGTAGGAAGCACAGTTCTTTTGTTCTGAGCAAGCTCACTGTTTGGACCCCATAGGAAACACAGTAGAGTAGAAGAGTGCTCTTTTCTCAGAAGCAGAGTGTGTTTCTTGTAAGGTGAGATAGCATTTGTTTCCCAGTCCTAAATGGCGTTGAATCACAAGCAGTGTGTGGTCCTACGAGCAAGAGTTGTTTTCTGGTAAGGAAAGACACTATTGCGCTCTCATTGCCATACACAGTGCAAATAGCACTCGCGTCTGTTCCCAGGAAGTACAGTGTATTGGACTGAAGAGGAGCTACTGTTCTTGTCAGTCTCCTAAGCAGAATTGAACTAGATATGGCACGTGTGTCGAGGAAGCACAGTTCATTTGTTCTGAGCAAGCTCAATTTTCTGGCCCTATAGGAAACACAGTAGAGTAGAAGAGTGCTCTTTTCTCAAAAACAGAGTGTGTTTCTTGTAAGGCGAGCTAGAGTTTGTTTCCCAGTCCTAAATGGAGTTGAGTCACATGCAGTTTTTTGTCCTACGAGCAAGAGTTGTTTTCTGGTAAGACGAGTCACTATTGTGCTCCAATTGCCATACACAGTGCAAGTAGCGCTCGCGTCTGTTCTCAGCAAGTACAGTGTATCGGAATGAAGAGGAGCTACTGTTCTTGTCAGTTTCCTAAGCAGAGTTGAACTAGATATGGCCCGTGTGTGAAGGAAGCACAGTTATTATGTTCTGAGCAAGCTCACTGTTCTGGCCCTATAGGAAACACAGTAGAGAAGAAGAGTGCTCTTTTCTCTAAAGCAGAGTGTGTTTCTTGTAAGGCGAGCTCGGGTTTGTTTCCCAGTCCTAAATGGAGTTGAGTCACAGGCAGTTTTTGGTCCTACGAGCAAGAGTTGTTTTCTGGTAAGAAGAGTCACTATTGTGCTCCAAATGCCATACACAGTGCAAATAGCACTCTCGTCTGTTCTCAGCAAGCACAGTGTATTGGACTGAATAGGAGCTACTGTTCTTGTCAGTTGTCTAAGCAGAGTTGAACTAGATATGATCCATGTGTGTAGGAAGCACAGTTCTTTTGTTCTGAGCAAGCTCACTGTTTGGACCCCATAGGAAACACAGTGGCTTAGAAGTGTGCTCTTTTCTCAAAAGCAGAGTGTGTTTCTTGTAAGGCGAGCTAGCATTTGTTTTCCAGTCCTAAATGGGGTTGAATCACATGCAGTTTCTATTCCTATGAGCAAGAGTTGTTTTCTGGTAAGAAGAGTCACTATTGCACTCCTTTTAACATACACAGGACAAATAGCACTCGCGTCTGTTACCAGCAAGTACAGTGTATTGGACTGAATAGGAACTACTGTTCTTGTCAGGTTCCTAAGCAGAATTGAACTAGATATGGCCATGTGTGTAGGAAGAACAGTTCTTTTGTTCTGAGAAAGCTCACTGTTCGGACCCCATAGGAAACACAGTAGAGTAGAAGAGTGCTCTTTTCTCAAAAGCAGAGTGTGTTTTTTGTAAGGTAAGCTATCATTTGTTTCCCAGTCCTAAATGGAGTTGAGTCACATGCAGTTTCTGGTCCTACGAGCAAGAGTTGTTTTCTGGTAAGGAAAGTCACTATTGTGCTCCCTTTGCCATACACAGTGCAAATAGCACTCGCGTCTGTTCCCAGCAAGTACAGTGTATCGGACTGAAGAGGAGCTACTGTTCGTGTCAGTTTCCTAAGCAGAGTTGAACTAGATATGGTCCATGTGTGTAGGAAGCACAGTTCTTTGTTCTGAGCAAGCTCACTGTTTGGACCCCATAGGAAACACAGTAGAGTAGAAGAGTGCTCTTTTCTCAAAAGCAGAGAGTGTTTCATGTAAGGCGAGCTAGCATTTGTTTCCCAGTCCTAAACGGAGTTGAATCACATGCAGTTTCTGGTCCTATGAGCAAGAATTGTTTTATGATAAGAATAGTCACTATTGCGCTGCCATTGCCATACACAGGACAAATAGCACTGGCGTCTCTTCCCAGCAGTAGAGTGTATTGGACTGAAGAGGAGCTACTGTTTTGTCAGGTTCCTAAGCAGAATTGAACTAGATATGGCTGTGTGTGTAGGAAGCACAGTTCTTTTGTTCTGAGAAAGCTCATTGTCAGACCCCATAGGAAAAACAGTAGAGTAGAAGAGTGCTCTTTTCTCTAAAGCAGAGTGTGTTTCTTGTAAGGCGAGCTAGCGTTTGTTTCCTAGAACTAAATGTAGTTGAATCACATGCAGTTTTTTTGTCTACGAACAAGAGTTGTTTTCTGGTAAGAGGAGTCACTATTGTGCTCCAATTGCCATACACAGTGCAAATAGCACTGGGGTCTCTTCCCCGCAAGTACAGTGTATTGGACTGAAGAGGAGCTACTGTTCGTGTCAGTTTCCTAAGCAGAGTTGAACTAGATATGGTCCATGTGTGTAGGAAGCACAGTTCTTTGTTCTGAGCAAGCTCACTGTTTGGACCCCATAGGAAACACAGTAGAGTAGAAGAGTGCTCTTTTCTAAAAAGCAGAGAGTGTTTCTTGTAAGGCGAGCTAGCGTTTGTTTCCCAGTCCTAAATGGAGTTGAGTCACATGTAGTTTTTTGTCCTATGAGCAAGAGTTGTTTTCTGGTAAGACGAGTCACTATTGTTCTCCAATTGCCATACACAGTGCAAGTAGCACTCGCGTCTGCTCTCAGCAAGTACAGTGTATAAGACTGAAGAGGAGCTACTGTTCTTGTCAGTTTCCTAAGCAGAGTTGAACTAGATATGGCCTGTGTGTGTAGGAAGCACAGTTATTATGTTCTGAGCAAGCTCAATGTTCTGGCCCTATAGGAAACACAGTAGAGTAGAAGAGTGCTCTTTTCTCTAAAGCAGAGTGTGTTTCTTGTAAGGCGAGCTCGCGTTTGTTTCCCAGTCCTAAATGGAGTTGAGTCACAGGCAGTTTTTGGTCCTACGAACAAGAGTTGTTTTCTGGTAAGAAGAGTCACTATTGCGCTTTGAATGCCATACACAGTGCAAATAGCATTCGCGTCTGTTCCCAGAAAGCACAGTGTATTGGACTGAATAGGAGCTACTCTTCTTGTCAGTTTCCTAAGCAGAGTTGAACTACATATGGTCCTTGTGTGTAGGAAGCACAGTTCTTATGTTCTGAGTAAGCTCACTGTTTGGACCCCATAGGAAACACAGTAGAGTAGAAGAGTGCTCTTTTTTCTAAAGCAGAGTGTGTTTCTTGTAAGGCGAGCTAGCGTTTGTTTCGCAGTCCTAAATGGAGTGGAATCACATGCAGTTTCTGTCCTACGAGTAAGAGTTGTTTTATGATAAGAATAGTCACTATTTTGCTTCCATTGCCATACACAGGACAAATAGCACTGGCGTCTGTTCGCAGCAAGTACAGTGTATAGGACTGAAGAGGATCTACTGTTCTTGTCAGGTTCCTAAGCAGAATTGAACTAGATATGGCCATGTGTGTAGGAAGCACAGTTCTTTTGTTCTGAGCAAGCTCACTGTTCGGACCCCATAGGAAACACAGTAGAGTAGAAGAGTGCTCTTTTCTCAAAAGCAGAGTGTGCTTTTTGTAAGGCAAGCTATCATTTGTTTCCCAGTCCTAAATGGAGTTGAGTCACATGCAGTTTCTGGTCCTACGAGCAAGAGTTGTTTTCTGGTAAGGAAAGTCACTATTGTGCTCCCTTTGCCATACACAGTGCAAATAGCACTCGCGTCTGTTCCCAGCAAGTACAGTGTATCGGACTGAAGAGGAGCTACTGTTCGTGTCAGTTTCCTAAGCAGAGTTGAACTAGATATGGTCCATGTGTGTAGGAAGCACAGTTCTTTGTTCTGAGCAAGCTCACTGTTTGGACCCCATAGGAAACACAGTAGAGTAGAAGAGTGCTCTTTTCTCAAAAGCTGAGAGTGTTTCATGTAAGGCGAGCTAGCATTTGTTTCCCAGTCCTAAACGGAGTTGAATCACATGCAGTTTCTGGTCCTATGAGCAAGAATTGTTTTATGATAAGAATAGTCACTATTGCGCTGCCATTGCCATACACAGGACAAATAGCACTGGCGTCTGTTCCCAGCAGTAGAGTGTATTGGACTGAAGAGGAGCTACTGTTTTGTCAGGTTCCTAAGCAGAATTGAACTAGATATGGCTGTGTGTGTAGGAAGCACAGTTCTTTTGTTCTGAGAAAGCTCATTGTCGGACCCCATAGGAAACACAGTAGAGTAGAAGAGTGCTCTTTTCTCTAAAGCAGAGTGTGTTTCTTGTAAGGCGAGCTAGCGTTTGTTTCCTAGAACTAAATGTAGTTGAGTCACATGCAGTTATTTGCCTACGAGCAAGAGTTGTTTTCTGGTAAGACGAGTCACTATTGTGCTCCAATTGCCATACACAGTGCAAATAGCAATCTCGTCTCTTCCCCGCAAGTACAGTGTATTGGACTGAAGAGGAGCTACTGTTCTTGTCAGTTTCCTAAGCAGAGTTGAACTAGATATGGTCGATGTGTGTAGGAAGCACAGTTCTTTTGTTCTGAGCAAGCTCACTGTTTGGACCCCATAGGAAACACAGTAGAGTAGAAGAGTGCTCTTTTCTCAGAAGCAGAGAGTGTTTCTTGTAAGGCGAGATAGCATTTGTTTCCCAGTCCTAAATGGTGTTGAATCACAAGCAGTGTGTGGTCCTACGAGCAAGAGTTGTTTTCTGGTAAGGAAAGACACTATTGCGCTCTCATTGCCATACACAGTGCAAATAGCACTCGCGTCTATTTCCTGGAAGTAGAGTGTATTGTACTGAAGAGGAGCTACTGTTCTTGTCAGTCTCCTAAGCAGAATTGAACTAGATATGGCACATGTGTCGAGGAAGCACAGTTCATTTGTTCTGAGCAAGCTCACTTTTCTGGCCCTATAGGAAACACAGTAGAGTAGAAGAGTGCTCTTTTCTCAAAAACAGAGTGTGTTTCTTGTAAGGCGAGCTAGAGTTTGTTTCCCAGTCCTAAATGGAGTTGAGTCACATGCAGTTTTTTGTCCTACGAGCAAGAGTTGTTTTCTGGTAAGGAAAGACACTATTGCGCTCTCATTGCCATACACAGTGCAAATAGCACTCGCGTCTGTTCCCAGGAAGTACAGTGTATTGGACTGAAGAGGAGCTACTGTTCTTGTCAGTCTCCTAAGCAGAATTGAACTAGATATGGCACGTGTGTCGAGGAAGCACAGTTCATTTGTTCTGAGCAAGCTCACTTTTCTGGCCCTATAGGAAACACATTAGAGTAGAAGAGTGCTCTTTTCTCAAAAACAGAGTGTGTTTCTTGTAAGGCGAGCTAGAGTTTGTTTCCCAGTCCTAAATGGAGTTGAGTCACATGCAGTTTTTTGTCCTACGAGCAAGAGTTGTTTTCTGGTAAGACGAGTCACTATTGTGCTCCAATTGCCATACACAGTACAAGTAGCACTCGCGTCTGTTCTCAGCAAGTACAGTGTATCGGAATGAAGAGGAGCTACTGTTCTTGTCAGTTTCCTAAGCAGAGTTGAACTAGATATGGCCCGTGTGTGAAGGAAGCACAGTTATTATGTTCTGAGCAAGCTCACTGTTCTGGCCCTATAGGAAACACAGTAGAGAAGAAGAGTGCTCTTTTCTCTAAAGCAGAGTGTGTTTCTTGTAAGGCGAGCTCGGGTTTGTTTCCCAGTCCTAAATGGAGTTGCATCACATGCAGTTTTTGGTCCTACGAGCAAGAGTTGTTTTCTGGTAAGAAGAGTCACTATTGTGCTCCAAATGCCATACACAGTGCAAATAGCACTCTCGTCTGTTCTCAGCAAGCACAGTGTATTGGACTGAATAGGAGCTACTGTTCTTGTCAGTTGTCTAAGCAGAGTTGAACTAGATATGATCCATGTGTGTAGGAAGCACAGTTCTTTTGTTCTGAGCAAGCTCACTGTTTGGACCCCATAGGAAACACAGTGGCGTAGAAGAGTGCTCTTTTCTCAAAAGCAGAGTGTGTTTCTTGTAAGGCGAGCTAGCATTTGTTTTCCAGTCCTAAATGGGGTTGAATCACATGCAGTTTCTATTCCTATGAGCAAGAGTTGTTTTCTGGTAAGAAGAGTCACTATTGCACTCCCTTTAACATACACAGGACAAATAGCACTCGCGTCTGTTACCAGCAAGTACAGTGTATTGGACTGAATAGGAACTACTGTTCTTGTCAGGTTCCTAAGCAGAATTGAACTAGATATGGCCATGTGTGTAGGAAGCACAGTTCTTTTGTTCTGAGCAAGCTCACTGTTCGGACCCCATAGGAAACACAGTAGAGTAGAAGAGAGCTCTTTTCTCAAAAGCAGAGTGTGTTTTTTGTAAGGTAAGCTATCATTTGTTTCCCAGTCCTAAATGGAGTTGAGTCACATGCAGTTTCTGGTCCTACGAGCAAGAGTTGTTTTCTGGTAAGGAAAGTCACTATTGTGCTCCCTTTGCCATACACAGTGCAAATAGCACTCGCGTCTGTTCCCAGCAAGTACAGTGTATCGGACTGAAGAGGAGCTACTGTTCGTGTCAGTTTCCTAAGCAGAGTTGAACTAGATATGGTCCATGTGTGTAGGAAGCACAGTTCTTTGTTCTGAGCAAGCTCACTGTTTGGACCCCATAGGAAACACAGTAGAGTAGAAGAGTGCTCTTTTCTCAAAAGCAGAGAGTGTTTCATGTAAGGCGAGCTAGCATTTGTTTCCCAGTCCTAAACGGAGTTGAATCACATGCAGTTTCTGGTCCTATGAGCAAGAATTGTTTTATGATAAGAATAGTCACTATTGCGCTGCCATTGCCATACACAGGACAAATAGCACTGGCGTCTGTTCCCAGCAGTAGAGTGTATTGGACTGAAGAGGAGCTACTGTTTTGTCAGGTTCCTAAGCAGAATTGAACTAAATATGGCTGTGTGTGTAGGAAGCACAGTTCTTTTGTTCTGAGAAAGCTCATTGTCGGACCCCATAGGAAAAACAGTAGAGTAGAAGAGTGCTCTTTTCTCTAAAGCAGAGTGTGTTTCTTGTAAGGCGAGCTAGCGTTTGTTTCCTAGAACTAAATGTAGTTGAATCACATGCAGTTTTTTTGTCTACGAACAAGAGTTGTTTTCTGGTAAGAGGAGTCACTATTGTGCTCCAATTGCCATACACAGTGCAAATAGCACTGGCGTCTCTTCCCCGCAAGTACAGTGTATTGGACTGAAGAGGAGCTACTGTTCGTGTCAGTTTCCTAAGCAGAGTTGAACTAGATATGGTCCATGTGTGTAGGAAGCACAGTTCTTTGTTCTGAGCAAGCTCACTGTTTGGACCCCATAGGAAACACAGTAGAGTAGAAGAGTGCTCTTTTCTAAAAAGCAGAGAGTGTTTCTTGTAAGGCGAGCTAGCGTTTGTTTCCCAGTCCTAAATGGAGTTGAGTCACATGTAGTTTTTTGTCCTATGAGCAAGAGTTGTTTTCTGGTAAGACGAGTCACTATTGTGCTCCAATTGCCATACACAGTGCAAGTAGCACTCGCGTCTGCTCTCAGCAAGTACAGTGTATAAGACTGAAGAGGAGCTACTGTTCTTGTCAGTTTCCTAAGCAGAGTTGAACTAGATATGGCCTGTGTGTGTAGGAAGCACAGTTATTATGTTCTGAGCAAGCTCAATGTTCTGGCCCTATAGGAAACACAGTAAAGTAGAAGAGTGCTCTTTTCTCTAAAGCAGAGTGTGTTTCTTGTAAGGCGAGCTCGCGTTTGTTTCCCAGTCCTAAATGGAGTTGAGTCACAGGCAGTTTTTGGTCCTACGAACAAGAGTTGTTTTCTGGTAAGAAGAGTCACTATTGCGCTTTGAATGCCATACACAGTGCAAATAGCATTCGCGTCTGTTCCCAGAAAGCACAGTGTATTGGACTGAATAGGAGCTACTCTTCTTGTCAGTTTCCTAAGCAGAGTTGAACTACATATGGTCCTTGTGTGTAGGAAGCACAGTTCTTATGTTCTGAGTAAGCTCACTGTTTGGACCCCATAGGAAACACAGTAGAGTAGAAGAGTGCTCTTTTTTCTAAAGCAGAGTGTGTTTCTTGTAAGGCGAGCTAGCGTTTGTTTCGCAGTCCTAAATGGAGTGGAATCACATGCAGTTTCTGTCCTACGAGTAAGAGTTGTTTTATGATAAGAATAGTCACTATTTTGCTTCCATTGCCATACACAGGACAAATAGCACTGGCGTCTGTTCGCAGCAAGTACAGTGTATAGGACTGAAGAGGATCTACTGTTCTTGTCAGGTTCCTAAGCAGAATTGAACTAGATATGGCCATGTGTGTAGGAAGCACAGTTCTTTTGTTCTGAGCAAGCTCACTGTTCGGACCCCATAGGAAACACAGTAGAGTAGAAGAGTGCTCTTTTCTCAAAAGCAGAGTGTGCTTTTTGTAAGGCAAGCTATCATTTGTTTCCCAGTCCTAAATGGAGTTGAGTCACATGCAGTTTCTGGTCCTACGAGCAAGAGTTGTTTTCTGGTAAGGAAAGTCACTATTGTGCTCCCTTTGCCATACACAGTGCAAATAGCACTCGCGTCTGTTCCCAGCAAGTACAGTGTATCGGACTGAAGAGGAGCTACTGTTCGTGTCAGTTTCCTAAGCAGAGTTGAACTAGATATGGTCCATGTGTGTAGGAAGCACAGTTCTTTGTTCTGAGCAAGCTCACTGTTTGGACCCCATAGGAAACACAGTAGAGTAGAAGAGTGCTCTTTTCTCAAAAGCTGAGAGTGTTTCATGTAAGGCGAGCTAGCATTTGTTTCCCAGTCCTAAACGGAGTTGAATCACATGCAGTTTCTGGTCCTATGAGCAAGAATTGTTTTATGATAAGAATAGTCACTATTGCGCTGCCATTGCCATACACAGGACAAATAGCACTGGCGTCTGTTCCCAGCAGTACAGTGTATTGGACTGAAGAGGAGCTACTGTTTTGTCAGGTTCCTAAGCAGAATTGAACTAGATATGGCTGTGTGTGTAGGAAGCACAGTTCTTTTGTTCTGAGAAAGCTCATTGTCGGACCCCATAGGAAACACAGTAGAGTAGAAGAGTGCTCTTTTCTCTAAAGCAGAGTGTGTTTCTTGTAAGGCGAGCTAGCGTTTGTTTCCTAGAACTAAATGTAGTTGAGTCACATGCAGTTATTTGCCTACGAGCAAGAGTTGTTTTCTGGTAAGACAAGTCACTATTGTGCTCCAATTGCCATACACAGTGCAAATAGCAATCTCGTCTCTTCCCCGCAAGTACAGTGTATTGGACTGAAGAGGAGCTACTGTTCTTGTCAGTTTCCTAAGCAGAGTTGAACTAGATATGGTCGATGTGTGTAGGAAGCACAGTTCTTTTGTTCTGAGCAAGCTCACTGTTTGGACCCCATAGGAAACACAGTAGAGTAGAAGAGTGCTCTTTTCTCAGAAGCAGAGAGTGTTTCTTGTAAGGCGAGATAGCATTTGTTTCCCAGTCCTAAATGGCGTTGAATCACAAGCAGTGTGTGGTCCTACGAGCAAGAGTTGTTTTCTGGTAAGGAAAGACACTATTGCGCTCTCATTGCCATACACAGTGCAAATAGCACTCGCGTCTTTTTCCTGGAAGTAGAGTGTATTGTACTGAAGAGGAGCTACTGTTCTTGTCAGTCTCCTAAGCAGAATTGAACTAGATATGGCACATGTGTCGAGGAAGCACAGTTCATTTGTTCTGAGCAAGCTCACTTTTCTGGCCCTATAGGAAACACAGTAGAGTAGAAGAGTGCTCTTTTCTCAAAAACAGAGTGTGTTTCTTGTAAGGCGAGCTAGAGTTTGTTTCCCAGTCCTAAATGGAGTTGAGTCACATGCAGTTTTTTGTCCTACGAGCAAGAGTTGTTTTCTGGTAAGGAAAGACACTATTGCGCTCTCATTGCCATACACAGTGCAAATAGCACTCGCGTCTGTTCTCAGCAAGTACAGTGTATCGGAATGAAGAGGAGCTACTGTTCTTGTCAGTTTCCTAAGCAGAGTTGAACTAGATATGGCCCGTGTGTGAAGGAAGCACAGTTATTATGTTCTGAGCAAGCTCACTGTTCTGGCCCTATAGGAAACACAGTAGAGAAGAAGAGTGCTCTTTTCTCTAAAGCAGAGTGTGTTTCTTGTAAGGCGAGCTCGCGTTTGTTTCCCAGTCCTAAATGGAGTTGAGTCACAGGCAGTTTTTGGTCCTACGAGCAAGAGTTGTTTTCTGGTAAGAAGAGTCACTATTGCGCTCCAAATGCCATACACAGTGCAAATAGCACTCTCGTCTGTTCTCAGCAAGCACAGTGTATTGGACTGAATAGGAGCTACTGTTCTTGTCAGTTTCCTAAGCAGAGTTGAACTAGATATGATCCATGTGTGTAGGAAGCACAGTTCTTTTGTTCTGAGCAAGCTCACTGTTTGGACCCCATAGGAAACACAGTGGCGTAGAAGAGTGCTCTTTTCTCAAAAGCAGAGTGTGTTTCTTGTAAGGCGAGCTAGCATTTGTTTTCCAGTCCTAAATGGGGTTGAATCACATGCAGTTTCTATTCCTATGAGCAAGAGTTGTTTTCTGGTAAGAAGAGTCACTATTGCACTCCCTTTAACATACACAGGACAAATAGCACTCGCGTCTGTTCGCAGCAACTACAGTGTATTGGACTGAAGAGGATCTACTGTTCTTGTCAGGTTCCTAAGCAGAATTGAACTAGATATGGCCGTGTGTGTAGGAAGCACAGTTCTTTTCTTCTGAGCAAGCTCACTGTTCGGACCCAAAAGGAAACACAGTAGAGTAGAAGAGTGCTCTTTTCTCAAAAGCAGAGTGTGTTTTTTGTAAGGCAAGCTATCGTTTGTTTCCCAGTCCTAAATGGAGTTGAATCACATGCAGTTTCTGGTCCTACGAGCAAGAGTTGTTTTCTGGTAAGGAAAGTCACTATTGTGCTCCCTTTGCCATACACAGTGCAAATAGCACTCGCGTCTGTTCCCAGCAAGTACAGTGTATAGGACTGAAGAGGAGCTACTGTTCTTGTCAGTTTCCTAAGCAGAGTTGAAATAGATATGGCCTGTGTGTTTAGGAAGCACAGTTATTATGTTCTGAGCAAGCTCACTGTTCTGGCCCTATAGGAAACACAGTAGAGTAGAAGAGTGCTCTTTTCAATAAAGCAGAGTGTGTTTCTTGTAAGGCGAGCTCGTGTTTGTTTCCCAGTCCTAAATGGATTTGAGTCACATGCAGTTTTTGTTCCTATGAGCAAGAGTTGTTTTCTGGTAAGAAGATTCACTATTGCGCTGCCCTTTCCATACATAGGACAAATAGCACTGGCATCTGTTCGCAGCAACTACAGTGTATTTGACTGAAGAGTATCTCCTGTTCTTGTCAGGTTCCTAAGCAGAATTGAACTAGATATGGCCGTGTGTGTAGGAAGCACAGTTCTTTTGTTCTGAGCAAGCTCACTGTTCGGACCCAAAAGGAAACACAGTAGAGTAGAAGAGTGCTCTTTTCTCAAAAGCAGAGTGTGTTTTTTGTAAGGCAAGCTATCGTTTGTTTCCCAGTCCTAAATGGAGTTGAATCACATGCAGTTTCTGGTCCTACGAGCAAGAGTTGTTTTCTGGTAAGGAAAGTCACTATTGCGTTCCCTTTGCCATACACAGTGCAAATAGCACTCGCGTTGGTTCACAGCAAGTACAGTGTATCGGACTGAAGAGGAGCTACTGTTCTTGTCAGTTTCCTAAGCAGGGTTGAACTAGATATGGCCCGTGTGTTTAGGAAGCACAGTTATAATGTTCTGAGCAAGCTCACTGTTCTGGCCCTATAGGAAACACAGTAGAGTAGAAGAGTGCTCTTTTCTATAAAGCAGAGTGTGTTTCTTGTAAGGCGAGCTCACGTTTGTTTCACAGTCCTAAATGGATTTGAGTCACATGCAGATTTTGGTCCTATGAGCAAGAGTTGTTTTCTGGTAAGAAGAGTCACTATTGTGCTCCAAATGCCATACACAGTGCAAATAGCACTCGCGTCTGTTCCCAACATGTACAGTGTATTGGACTGAATAGGAGCTACTGTTCTTGTCAGTTTCCTAAGCAGAGTTGAACTAGATATGGTCCATGTGTGTAGGAAGCACAGTTCTTTTGTTCTGAGCAAGCTCACTGTTTGGACCCCATAGGAAAAACAGTAGAGTAGAAGAGTGCTCTTTTCTAAAAAGCAGAGAGTGTTTCTTGTAAGGCGAGCTAGCATTTGTTTCCCAGTCCTAAATGGCGTTGAATCACATGCAGTTTGTGTTCCTACGAGCAAGAGTTGTTTTCTGGTAAGGAGAGTCACTATTGCGCTGTCATTGCCATACACAGTGCAAATAGCCCTCCCGTCTGTTCCCAGCAAGTACAGTGTATTGGACTGAATAGGAGCTACTGTTCTTCTCAGTTTCCTAAGCAGAGTTGAACTAGATATGGCCCGTGTGTCTAGGAAGCCCTGTTCATTTGTTCTGAGCAAGCTCAGTGTTCTGGCCCTTTAGGAAACACAGTAGAATAGAAGAGTGCTCTTTTCTCAAAAGCAAAGTGTGTTTCTTGTAAGGCGAGCTAGAGTTTGTTTCATAGTCGTAAATGGAGTTGAGTCACATGCAGTTTTTTGTCCTACGAGCAAGAGTTGTTTTCTGGTAAGACGAGTCACTATTGTGCTCCAATTGCCATTCACAGTTCAAATAGCACTCGCGTCTGTTCTCAGCAAGTACAGTGTATCGGACTGAAGAGGAGATACTGTTCTTGTCAGTTTCCTAAGCAGAGTTTAACTAGATATGGCCCGTGTGTGTAGGAAGCACAGTTCTTTTGTTCTGAGCAAGCTCACTGTTCTGGCCCTATAGGAAACACAGTAGAGTAGAAGAGTGCTCTTTTCTCTAAAGCAGAGTGTGTTTCTTGTAAGGCGAGCTCGCGTTTGTTTCCCAGTCCTAAATGGAGTTGAGTCACATGCAGTTTTTTGTCCTACGAGCAAGAGTTGTTTTATGATAAGAATAGTCACTATTGTGCTGCCATTGCCATACACAGGACAAATAGCACTGGCGTCTGTTCCCAGCAGTACAGTGTATTGGACTGAAGAGGAGCTACTGTTCATTTCAGGTCCTAAGCAGAATTGAACTAGATATGGCTGTTTGTGTAGGAAGCACAGTTCTTTTGTTCTGAGAAAGCTCACTGTTTGGAACCCATAGGAAACACAGTAGAGTAGAAGAGTGCTCTTTTCTCTAAAGCAGAGTGTGTTTCTTGTAAGGCGAGCTAGCGTTTGTTTCCCGGTCCTAAATGGAGTTGAGTCACATGCAGTTTTTTGTCCTACGAGCAAGAGTTGTTTTCTGGTAAGACGAGTCACTATTGTGCTCCAATTGCCATACACAGTGCAAATAGCACTCGCGTCTCTTCCCCGCAAGTACAGTGTATTGGACTGAAGAGGAGCTACTGTTCTTGTCAGTTTCCTAAGCAGAGTTGAACTAGATATGGTCGATGTGTGTAGGAAGCACAGTTCTTTTGTTCTGAGCAAGCTCACTGTTTGGACCCCATAGGAAACACAGTAGAGTAGAAGAGTGCTCTTTTTTCAGAAGCAGAGTGTGTTTCTTGTAAGGCGAGATAGCATTTGTTTCCCAGTCCTAAATGGAGTTGAATCACATGCAGTGTGTGGTCCTACGAGCAAGAGTTGTTTTCTGGTAAGGAAAGTCACTATTGCGCTCCCTTTGCCATACACAGTGCTAATAGCACTCGCGTCTGTTCCCAGCAAGTACAGTGTATCGGACTTAAGAGGAGCTACTGTTCTTATAAGTTTCATAAGCAGAGTTGAACTAGATATGGTCCATGTGTGTAGGAAGCACAGTTCTTTGTTCTGAGCAAGCTCACTATTTGGACCCCTTAGGAAACACAGTAGAGTAGAAGAGTGCTCTTTTCTCAAAAGCAGAGAGTGTTTCATGTAAGGCGAGCTAGTATTTGTTTCCCAGTCCTAAACGGAGTTGCATCACATGCAGTTTTTTGTCCACGAGCAAGAGTTGTTTCCTGGTAAGACGAGGCACTATTGTGCTCCAATTGCCATACACAGTGCAAGTAGCACTCGTGTCTGCTCTCAGCAAGTACAGTGTATCAGACTGAAGAGGAGCTACTGTTCTTGTCAGTTTCCTAAGCAGAGTTGAACTAGATATGGCCTGTGTGTGTAGGAAGCACAGTTATTATGTTCTGAGAAAGCTCAATGTTCTGGCCCTATAGGAAACACAGTAGAGTAGAAGAGTGCTCTTTTATCTAAAGCAGAGTGTGTTTCTTGTAAGGCGAGCTCGCGTTTGTTTCCCAGTCCTAAATGGAGTTGAGTCACAGGCAGTTTTTGGTCCTACGAGCAAGAGTTGTTTTCTGGTAAGTAGAGTCACTATTGCGCTCCGAATGCCATACACAGTGCAAATAGCACTCGCGTCTGTTCCCAGCAAGCACAGTGTATTGGACTGAATAGGAGCTACTGTTCTTGTCAGTTTCATAAGCAGAGTTGAACTAGATATGGTCCATGTGTGCAGGAAGCAGAGTTCTTTTGTTCTGAGCAAGCTCACTGTTTGGACCCCATAGGAAACACAGTAGAGTAGAAGAGTGCTCTTTTCTCAAAAGAAGAGTGTGTTTCTTGTAAGGCGAGCTAGCGTTTGTTTCCCAGTCCTAAATGGAGTTGAATCACATGCAGTTTCTGGTCCTACGAGCAAGAGTTGTTTTCTGGTAAGGAAAGTCACTATTGCTCTCCCATTGCCATACACAGTGCAAATAGCACTCGCGTCTGTTCCCAGCAAGTACAGTGTATCAGACTGAAGAGGAGCTACTGCTCTTGTCAGTTTCCTAAGCAGAGTTGAACTAGATAAGGACCGTGTGTGTAGAAAGCATAGTTCTTATGTTCTGAGCAAGCTCACTGTTCTGGCCCTATAGGAAACACAGTAGAGTAGAAGAGTGCACTTTTCTCAAAAGCAGAGTTTTTTTCTTGTAAGGCGAGCTAGCGTTTGTTTCCCAGTCCTAAATAGAGTGGAATCACATGCAGGTTCTGTCCTACGAGCAAGAGTTGTTTTCTGGTAAGGAAAGTCACTATTGCGCTCCCATTGCCATACACGGTGCAAATAGCACTCGCGTCTGTTCCCAGCAAGTACAGTGTATTGGACTGAAGTGGAGCTACTGTTCTTGTCAGTTTCCTATGCAGAGTTGAACTAGATATGGCCCGAGTGTAGGAAGCACAGTTCTTTTGTTCTGAGCAAGCTCACTGTTCTGGCCCTATAGGAAACAGAGTAGAATGAAAGAGTGCTCTTTTCTCTAAAGCAGATTGTGTTTCTTTTAAGGTGAGCTAGCGTTTGTTTCCCAGTCCTAAATGGTGTTGAATCACATACAGTTTCTGGTCCTATGAGCAAGAGTTGTTTTATGATAAGAATAGTCACTATTGTGCTGCCGTTGCCATACACAGGACAAATAGCACTGGCGTCTGTTCCCAGCAGTACAGTGTATTGGACTGAAGAGGAGCTACTGTTCTTGTCAGGTTCCTAAGCAGAATTGAACTAGATATGGCTGTGTGTGTAGGAAGCACAGTTCTTTTGTTCTGAGAAAGCTCACTTTTCGGACCCCATAGCAAACACAGTAGAGTAGAAGAGTGCTCTTTTCTCTAAAGCAGAGTGTGTTTCTTGTAAGGCGACCTAGCGTTTCTTTCCGAGACCTAAATGGAGTTGAGTCACATGCATTTTTTTGTGCTACGAGCAAGAGTTGTTTTCTGGTAAGACGAGTCACTATTGTGCTCCAATTGCCTTACACAGTGCAAATAACACTCCCGTCTCTTCCCTGCAAGTACAGTGTATTGGACTGAAGAGGAGCTACTGTTCTTGTCAGTTTCCTAAGCAGAGTTGAACTATATATGTTCGATGTGTGTAGGAAGCACAGTTCTTTTGTTCTGAGCAAGCTCACTGTTTGGACCCCATAGGAAACACAGTAGAGTAGAAGAGTGCTCTTTTCTCAGAAGCAGAGTGTGTTTCTTGGAAGGCGAGCTAGCATTTGTTTCCCAGTCCTAAATGGCGTTGAATCACATGCAGTGTGTGGTCCTGCGATCAAGAGTTGTTTTCTGGTAAGGAAAGCCACTATTGCGCTCTCATTGCCATACACAGTGCAAATAGCACTCACGTCTGTTCCCAGGAAGTACAGTGTATTGGACTGAAGAGGAGCTACTGTTCTGGTCAGTCTCCTAAGCAGAGTTGAACTAGATATTGCCCGTGTGTGTAGGAAGCACAGTTTTTTTTTCTGAGCAAGCTCAATGTTCTGGGCCTATAGGAAACACATTAGAGAAGAATACTGCTCTTTTCTCAAAAGCAGAGTGTGTTTCTTGTAAGGCGAGCTAGAGTTTGTTTCCCAGTCCTAAATGGAGTTGAGTCACATGCAGTTTTTTGTCCTACGAGCAAGAGTTGTTTTCTGGTAAGACGAGTCACTATTGTGCTCCAATTGCCATTCACAGTGCAAATAGCACTTGCATCTGTTCTCAGCAAGTACAGTGTATCGGACTGAAGAGGAGATACTGTTCTTGTCAGTTTCCTAAGCAGAGTTGAACTAGATATGGCCCGTGTGTGTAGGAAGCACAGTTCTTTTGTTCTGAGCAAGCTCACTTTTCTGGCCCTATAGGAAACACAGTAGAGTAGAAGAGTGCTCTTTTCTCTAAAGCAGAGTGTGTTTCTTGTAAGGCAAGCTCGCCTTTGTTTCCCAGTCCTAAAAGGAGTTGAGTCACACACAGTTTTTGGTCCTACGAGCAAGAGTTGTTTTCTGGTAAGAAGAGTCACTATTGCGCTCCAAAGGCCATACACAGTACAAATAGCACTCGCGTCTGTTCCCAGCAAGTACAGTGTATTGGACTGAAGAGGAGCTACTGCTCTTGTCAGTTTCCTAAGCAGAGTTGAACTAGATATGGTCCATGTGTGTAGGAAGCACAGTTCTTTTGTTCTGAGCAAGCTCACTGTTTGGAAGCCATAGGAAACACAGTAGAGTAGAAGAGTGCTCTTTTCTCTAAAGCAGAGTGTGTTTCTTGTAAGGCGAGCTAGCGTTTGTTTCCCAGTCCTAAATGGAGTGGAATCACATGCTGTTTCTGTCCTATTAGCAAGAGTTGTTTTATGGTAAGAATAGTCACTATTGTGCTGCCATTTCCATACACAGGACAAATAGTACTGGCGTCTGTTCGCAGCAAGTACAGTGTATTGCACTGAACAGGATCTACTGTTCTTGTCAGTTTCCTAAGCAGAATTGAACTAGATATGGCCGTGTGTGTAGGAAGCACAGTTCTTTTGTTCTGAGCAAGCTCACTGTTCGGACCCCATAGGAAACACAGTAGAGTAGAAGAGTGCTCTTTTCTCAAAAGCAGAGTGTGTTTTTTGTAAGGCAAGCTATCGTTTGTTTCCCAGTCCTAAATGGAGTTGAATCACATGCAATTTCTGGTCCTACGAGCTAGAGTTGTTTTCTGGTAAGGAAAGTCACTATTGCGCTCCCTTTATCATACCCAGTGCAAATAGCACTCGTGTCTGTTCCCAGCAAGTACAGTGTATCGGACTGAAGAGAAGCTACTGTTCTTGTCAGTTTCCTAAGCAGAGTTGAACTAGATATGGCCCGTGTGTTTAGGAAGCACAGTTATTATGTTCTGAGCAAGCTCACTGTTCTGGCCCTATAGGAAACACAGTAGAGTAGATGAGTGCTCTTTTCTCTAAAGCAGAGTCTGTTTCTTGTAAGGTGAGCTCGCGTTTGTTTCCCAGTCCTAAATGGATTTGAGTCACATGCAGTTTTTGGTCCTATGAGCAAGAGTTGTTTTCTGGTAAGAAGAGTCACTACTGTGCTCCAAATGCCATACACAGTGCAAATAGCACTTGCGTCTGTTCCCAGCATGTACAGTGTATTGGACTGAATAGGAGCTACTGTGCTTGTCAGTTTCCTAAGCAGAGTTGAACTAGATATGGTCCATGTGTTTAGGAAGCACAGTTCTTTTGTTCTGAGCAAGCTCACTGTTTGGACCCCATAGGAAACACAGTAGAGTAGAAGAGTGCTCTTTTCTAAAAAGCAGAGAGTGTTTCTTGTAAGGCGAGCTAGCATTTGTTTCCCAGTCCTAAATGGCGTTGAATCACATGCAGTTTGTGTTCCTACGAGCAAGAGTTGTTTTCTGGTAAGGAAAGTCACTATTGCGCTGTCATTGCCATACACAGGGCAAATAGCACTCGCGTCTGTTCCCAGCAATTACAGTGTATTGGACTGAAGAGGAACTGCTGTTCTTGTCAGTTTCATAAGCAGAGTTGAGCTAGATATGGTCCATGTGTGTAGGAAGCACAGTTCTTTTGTTCTGAGCAAACTCACTGTTTGCACCCCATAGGAAACACAGTAGAGTAGAAGAGTGCTCTTTTCTCAAAAGCAGAGTGTGTTTCATGTAAGGCGAGCTAGGATTTGTTTCCCATTCCTAAATGGCGTTGAATCACATGCAGTTTCTGGTCCTACGAGAAAGAGTTGTTTTCTGGTAAGGAAAGTCACTATTGCGCTCTCATTTCCATACACAGTGCAAATAGCACTCGCGTCTGTTCCCAGCAAGTACAGTGTATTGGACTGAAGAGGAGCTACTGTTCTTGTCAGTTTCCTAATCAGAGTTGAACTAGATATTGCCCGTGTGTGTAGGAAGCACAGTTCTTTTGTTCTGAGCAAGCTCAATGTTCTGGCCCTATAGGAATCACATTAGAGTAGAATACTGCTCTTTTCTCAAAAGCAGAGTGTGTTTCTTGTAAGGCGAGCTAGAGTTTGTTTCCCAGTCCTAAATGGAGTTGAGTCACATGCAGTTTTTTGTCCTACGAGCAAGAGTTGTTTTCTGGTAAGACGAGTCACTATTGTGCTGAAATTGCCATTCACAGTGCAAATAGCACTCGCATCTGTTCTCAGCAAGTACAGTGTATCGGACTGAAGAGGAGCTACTGTTCTTGTCAGTTTCCTAAGCAGAGGTGAACTAGATATGGTCGATGTGTGTAGGAAGCACAGTTCTTTTGTTCTGAGCAAGCTCACTGTTTGGACCCCATAGGAAAAACAGTAGAGTAGAAGAGTGCTCTTTTCTAAAAAGCAGAGTGTGTTTTTTGTAAGGTGAGCTAGCATTTGTTTCCCAGTCTTAAATGGAGTGGAATCACATGCAGTTTCTGGTTCTACGAGTAAGAGTTGTTTTATGGTAAGAATAGTCACTATTGCT
Source organism: Peromyscus eremicus (assembly GCF_949786415.1). NCBI lineage: Eukaryota > Metazoa > Chordata > Mammalia > Rodentia > Cricetidae > Peromyscus > Peromyscus eremicus. Next base: position 72,422 of record NW_026734627.1, read on the forward strand.
CTGCCATTGCCATACACAGGACAAATAGCACTGGCGTCTGTTCCCAGCAAGTACAGTGTATTGGACTGAAGAGGATATACTGTTCTTGTCAGGTTCCTAAGCAGAATTGAACTAGATATGGCCGTGTGTGTAGAAAGCACCGTTCTTTTGTTCTGAGCAAGCTCACTGTTCGGTCCCCTTAGGAAACACAGTAAAGTAGAAGAGTGCTCTTTTCTCAAAAGCAGAGTGTGTTTTTGTAAGGCAAGCTATCTTTTGTTTCCCAGTCCTAAATGGAGTTGAATCACATGCAGTTTCTGGTCTTACGAGCAAGAGTTGTTTTCTGGTAAGGAAAGTCACTATTGCGCTCCCATTGCCATAGACAGGGCAAATAGCACTCGCGTTTTTTCCCAGCAAGTACAGTGTATTGGACTGAATAGGAGCTACTGTTCTTGTCAGTTTCCTAAGCAGAGTTGAACTACATATGGTCCTTGAGCGTAGGAAGTACAGTTCTTTTGTTCTGAGCAAGATCTCTGTTTGGACCCCATAGGAAAAACAGTAGAGTAGAAGCGTGCTCTTTTCTCTAAAGCAGAGTGTGTTTCTTGTAAGGCGAGCTAGCTTTTGTTTCCCAGTCCTAAATGGAGTGGAATCACATGCAGTTCCTGGTCCTATGAGCAAGAGTTGTTTTATGGTAAGAATAGTCACTATTGTGCTGCCATTGCCATACACAGGACAAATAGCACTGGCGTCTGTTCCCAGCATGTACAGTGTATTGGACTGAAGAGGATCTACTGTTCTTGTCAGGTTCCTAAGCAGAATTGAACTAGTTATGGCCGTGTGTGTAGGAAGCACAGTTCTTTTGTTCTGAGCAAGCTCACTGTTCAGACCCCATTGGAAACACAGTAGAGTAGAAGAGTGCTCTTTTCTCAAAACCAGAGTGTGTTTCTTGTAAGGCAAGCTAGCGTTTGTTTCCTAGTCCTAAACGGAGTTGAATCACAAGCAGTTTCTGGTCCTATGAACAAGAGTTGTTTTCTGGTAAGGAAAGTCACATTGCGCTCCCATTGCCACACACAGTGCAAATAGCACTTCGTCTGTTCCCAGCAATTACAGTGTATTGGACTGAATAGGTGCTACTGTTCTTGTCAGTTACCTAAGCAGAGTTGAACTAGATAATATCCGTGTGTTTAGGAAGCACAGTTCTTTGTTCTGAGCAAGCTCACTGTTTGGACCCCATACGAAACACAGTAGAGTAGAAGAGTGCTCTTTTCTCTAAAGCAGAGTGTGTTTCTTGTAAGGAGAGCTAGCGTTTGTTCCACAGTCCTATATGGAGTTGAATCCCATGCAGTTTCTGGTACTACGAGCAAGAGTTGTTTTCTGGTAAGAAGATTCACTATTGCGCTGCCATTGCCATACACAGGACAAATAGCACTGGCATCTGTTCGCAGCAACTACAGTGTATTGGACTGAAGAGGATCTACTGTTCTTGTCAGGTTCCTAAGCAGAATTGAACTAGATATGGCCGTGTGTGTAGGAAGCACAGTTCTTTTCTTCTGAGCAAGCTCACTGTTCGGACCCAAAAGGAAACACAGTAGAGTAGAAGAGTGCTCTTTTCTCAAAAGCAGAGTGTGTTTTTTGTAAGGCAAGCTATCGTTTGTTTCCCAGTCCTAAATGGAGTTGAATCACATGCAGTTTCTGGTCCTACGAGCAAGAGTTGTTTTCTGGTAAGGAAAGTCACTATTGTGCTCCCTTTGCCATACACAGTGCAAATAGCACTCGCGTCTGTTCCCAGCAAGTACAGTGTATAGGACTGAAGAGGAGCTACTGTTCTTGTCAGTTTCCTAAGCAGAGTTGAAATAGATATGGCCTGTGTGTTTAGGAAGCACAGTTATTATGTTCTGAGCAAGCTCACTGTTCTGGCCCTATAGGAAACACAGTAGAGTAGAAGAGTGCTCTTTTCAATAAAGCAGAGTGTGTTTCTTGTAAGGCGAGCTCGTGTTTGTTTCCCAGTCCTAAATGGATTTGAGTCACATGCAGTTTTTGTTCCTATGAGCAAGAGTTGTTTTCTGGTAAGAAGATTCACTATTGCGCTGCCCTTTCCATACATAGGACAAATAGCACTGGCATCTGTTCGCAGCAACTACAGTGTATTTGACTGAAGAGTATCTCCTGTTCTTGTCAGGTTCCTAAGCAGAATTGAACTAGATATGGCCGTGTGTGTAGGAAGCACAGTTCTTTTGTTCTGAGCAAGCTCACTGTTCGGACCCAAAAGGAAACACAGTAGAGTAGAAGAGTGCTCTTTTCTCAAAAGCAGAGTGTGTTTTTTGTAAGGCAAGCTATCGTTTGTTTCCCAGTCCTAAATGGAGTTGAATCACATGCAGTTTCTGGTCCTACGAGCAAGAGTTGTTTTCTGGTAAGGAAAGTCACTATTGCGTTCCCTTTGCCATACACAGTGCAAATAGCACTCGCGTTGGTTCACAGCAAGTACAGTGTATCGGACTGAAGAGGAGCTACTGTTCTTGTCAGTTTCCTAAGCAGGGTTGAACTAGATATGGCCCGTGTGTTTAGGAAGCACAGTTATAATGTTCTGAGCAAGCTCACTGTTCTGGCCCTATAGGAAACACAGTAGAGTAGAAGAGTGCTCTTTTCTATAAAGCAGAGTGTGTTTCTTGTAAGGCGAGCTCACGTTTGTTTCACAGTCCTAAATGGATTTGAGTCACATGCAGTTTTTGGTCCTATGAGCAAGAGTTGTTTTCTGGTAAGAAGAGTCACTATTGTGCTCCAAATGCCATACACAGTGCAAATAGCACTCGCATCTGTTCCCAACATGTACAGTGTATTGGACTGAATAGGAGCTACTGTTCTTGTCAGTTTCCTAAGCAGAGTTGAACTAGATATGGTCCATGTGTGTAGGAAGCACAGTTCTTTTGTTCTGAGCAAGCTCACTGTTTGGACCCCATAGGAAAAACAGTAGAGTAGAAGAGTGCTCTTTTCTAAAAAGCAGAGAGTGTTTCTTGTAAGGCGAGCTAGCATTTGTTTCCCAGTCCTAAATGGCGTTGAATCACATGCAGTTTGTGTTCCTACGAGCAAGAGTTGTTTTCTGGTAAGGAGAGTCACTATTGTGCTCCAATTGCCATTCACAGTTCAAATAGCACTCGCGTCTGTTCTCAGCAAGTACAGTGTATCGGACTGAAGAGGAGATACTGTTCTTGTCAGTTTCCTAAGCAGAGTTGAACTAGATATGGCCCGTGTGTGTAGGAAGCACAGTTCTTTTGTTCTGAGCAAGCTCACTGTTCTGGCCCTATAGGAAACACAGTAGAGTAGAAGAGTGCTCTTTTCTCTAAAGCAGAGTGTGTTTCTTGTAAGGCGAGCTCACGTTTGTTTCCCAGTCCTAAATGGAGTTGAGTCACAGACAGTGTTTGGTCCTACGAGCAAGAGTTGTTTTCTGGTAAGAAGAGTCACTATTGCGCTCCAAATGCCATACACAGTGCAAATAGCACTCGCGTCTGTTCCCAGCAAGTACAGTGTATTGGACTGAAGAGGAGCTACTGTTGTCAGTTTCCTAAGCAGAGTTGAACTAGATATGGTCCATGTGTGTAGGAAGCACAGTTCTTTTGTTCTGAGCAAGCTCACTGTTTGGACCCCATAGGAAACACCGTAGAGTAGAAGAGTGCTCTTTTCTCAAAAGCAGAGTGTGTTTCTTGTAAGGCGAGCTAGCGTTTGTTTCCCAGTCCTAAATGGAGTGGAATCACATGCAGTTTCTGGTTCTACGAGCAAGAGTTGTTTTATGGTAAGAATAGTCACTGTTGCACTGCCATTGCCATACACAGGAAAAATAGCCCTGGCGTCTGTTCCCAACAAGTACAGTGTATTGGACTGAAGAGGATCTACTTTTCTTGTCAGGTTCCTAAGCACAATTGAACTAGATATGGCTGTGTGTGTAGGAAGCACAGTGATTTCGTACTGAGCAAGCTCACTGTTCGGACCCCTAGGAAACACAGTAGAGTAGAAGAGTGCTTTTTTCTCAAAAGCAGAGTGTGCTTCTTGTAAGGCGAGCTAGCGTTTTTTTCCCAGTCCTAAATGGAGTTGAATCACATGCAGTTTCTGGTCCTACGAGCAAGAGTTGTTTTCTGGTAAAAAAAAGTCACTATTGCACTCCCATTGCAATACACAGTGCAAATAGCACTCGTGTCTATTCCCAGCAAGTACAGTGTATCGGACTGAAGAGGAGCTACTGTTCTTGTCAGTTTCCTAAGCAGAGTTTAACTAGATAAGGACCGTGTGTGTAGAAAGCACAGTTCTTATGTTCTGAGCAAGCTCACTGTTCTGGCCCTATAGGAAACACAGTAGAGTAGAAGAGTGCTCTTTTCTCAAAAGCAGAGTGTGTTTCTTGTAAGGCGAGCTAGCGTTTGTTTCCTAGTCCTAAATGTAGTTGAATCACATGCAGTTTCTGGTCCTATGAACAAGAGTTGTTTTCTGGTAAGGAAAGTCACTATTGCGCTCCCATTGCCAAACAGAGGGCAAATAGCACTCGCGTCTTTTCCCAGCAACTACAGTGTATTGGACTGAATAGGAGCCACTGTTCTTGTCAGTTTCCTAAGCAGAGTTGAACTACATATGGTCCTTGTGTGTAGGAAGCACAGTTCTTTTGTTCTGAGCAAGCTCCCTGTTTGGACGCCATAGGAAACACAGTAGAGTAGAAGAGTGCTCTTTTCTCTAAAGCAGAGTGTGTTTCTTGTAAGACAAGCTAGCGTTTGTTTCCCAGTCCTAAATGGAGTAGAATCACATGCAGTTTCTGTCCTACGAGCAAGAGTTGTTTTTTGGTAAGAATAGTCACTATTGTGCTGCCATTGCCATACACAGGACAAATAGCACTGGCGTCTTTTTGCAGCAAATACAGTGTATTGGACTGAAGAGGATCGACTGTTCTTGTCAGGTTCCTAAGCAGAATTGAACTAGATATGGCCGTGTGTGTAGCAAGCACAGTTCTTTTGTTCTGAGCAAGCTCACTGTTCGGACCCCATAGGAAACACAGTAGAGTAGAAGAGTGCTCTTTTCTCAAAAGCAGAGTGTGTTTTTTGTAAGGCAAGCTATCGTTTGTTTCCCAGTCCTAAATGGAGTTGAATCACATGCAGTTTCTGGTCCTACGAGCAAGAGTTGTTTTCTGGTAAGGAAAGTCACTATTGCGCTCCCTTTGCCATACACAGTGCAAATAGCACTCGCGTCTGTTCCCAGGAAGTACAGTGTATCGGACTGAATAGGAGCTACTGTTCTTGTCAGTTTCCTAAGCAGAGTTGAACTAGATATGGTCCATGTGTGTAGGAAGCACAGTTCTTTGTTCTGAGCAAGCTCACTGTTTGGACCCCATAGGAAACACAGTAGAGTAGAAGAGTGCTCTTTTCTAAAAAGCAGAGGGTGTTTCATGTAAGGCGAGCTAGCATTTGTTTCCCAGTCCTAAGCGGAGTTGAATCACATGCAGTTTCTTGTCCTACGAGCAAGAGTTGTTTTCTGGTAAGGAAAGTCACTATTGCGCTCCCATTGCCATACACAGTGCAAATAGCACTCGCGTCTGTTCCCAGCAAGTACAGTGTATCGGACTGAAGAGGAGCTACTGTTCTTGTCATTTTCCTAAGCAGAGTTGAACTAGATATGGCCCGTGTGTAGGAAGCACAGTTCTTTTGTTCTGAGCAAGCTCACTCTTCTGGCCCTATAGGAAACACAGTAGAGTAGAAGAGTGCTCTTTTCTCTAAAGCAGATTGTGTTTCTTGTAAGGCGAGCTAGCGTTTGTTTGCCAGTCTTAAATGGAGGTGAATCACATGCAGTTTCTGGTCCTACGAGCAAGCGTTGTTTTAAGATAAGAATAGTCACTATTGCGCTGCCATTGCCATACACAGGACAAATAGCACTGGCGTCTATTCCCAGCAGTACAGTGTATTGGACTGAAGAGGAGCTACTGTTCTTGTCAGTTTCCTAAGCAAAATTGAACTAGATATGGCTGTGTGTGTAGGAAGCAAAGTTCTTTTGTTCTGAGAAAGCTCACTGTTCGGACCCCATAGGAAACACAGTAGAGTAGAAGAGTGCTCTTTTCTCAAAAGCAGAGTGTGTTTCTTGTAAGGTAAGCTAGCGTTTGTTTCCCAGACCTAAATGGAGTTGAGTCACAGGCAGTTTTTTGTCCACGAGCAAGAGTTGTTTTCTGGTAAGACGAGTCACTATTGTGCTCCAATTGCCATACACAGTGCAAATAGCACTCTCGTCTCTTCCCCGCAAGTACAGTGTATTGGACTGAAGAGGAGCAACTGTTCTTGTCAGTTTCCTAAGCAGAGTTGAACTAGATATGGTCGATGTGTGTAGGAAGCACAGTTCTTTTGTTCTGAGCAAGCTCACTGTTTGGACACCATATGAAACACAGTAGAGTAGAAGAGTGCTCTTTTCTAAAAAGCAGAGAGTGTTTCATGTAAGGCGAGCTAGCATTTGTTTCCCAGTCCTAAATTGCGTTGAATCACATACAGTTTCTGGTCCTATGAGCAAGAGTTGTTTTATGATAAGAATAGTCACTATTGTGCTGCCATTGCCATACACAGGACAAATAGCACTGGCGTCTGTTCCCAGCAAGTACAGTGTATCGGACTGAAGAGGAGCTACTGTTCGTGTCAGTTTCCTAAGCAGAGTTGAACTAGATATGGTCCATGTGTGTAGGAAGCACAGTTCTTTGTTCTGAGCAAGCTCACTGTTTGGACCCCATAGGAAACACAGTAGAGTAGAAGAGTGCTCTTTTCTCAAATGCAGAGAGTGTTTCATGTAAGGCGAGCTAGCATTTGTTTCCCAGTCCTAAACGGAGTTGAATCACATGCAGTTTCTGATCCTATGAGCAAGAATTGTTTTATGATAAGAATAGTCACTATTGCGCTGCCATTGCCATACACAGGACAAATAGAACTGGCTTCTGTTCCCAGCAGTACAGTGTATTGGACTGAAGAGGAGCTACTGTTTTGTCAGGTTCCTAAGCAGAATTGAACTAGATATGGCTGTGTGTGTAGGAAGCACAGTTCTTTTGTTCTGAGAAAGCTCATTGTCGGACCCCATAGGAAACACAGTAGAGTAGAAGAGTGCTCTTTTCTCTAAAGCAGAGTGTGTTTCTTGTAAGGCGAGCTAGCGTTTGTTTCCTAGAACTAAATGTAGTTGAGTCACATGCAGTTTTTTTGCCTACGAGCAAGAGTTGTTTTCTGGTAAGACGAGTCACTATTGTGCTCCAATTGCCATACACAGTGCAAATAGCACTCTCGTCTCTTCCCCGCAAGTACAGTGTATTGGACTGAAGAGGAGCTACTGTTCTTGTCAGTTTCCTAAGCAGAGTTGAACTAGATATGGTCGATGTGTGTAGGAAGCACAGTTCTTTTGTTCTGAGCAAGCTCACTGTTTGGACCCCATAGGAAACACAGTAGAGTAGAAGAGTGCTCTTTTCTCAGAAGCAGAGTGTGTTTCTTGTAAGGCGAGATAGCATTTGTTTCCCAGTCCTAAATGGCGTTGAATCACAAGCAGTGTGTGGTCCTACGAGCAAGAGTTGTTTTCTGGTAAGGAAAGACACTGTTGCGCTCTCATTGCCATACACAGTGCAAATAGCACTCGCGTCTGTTCCCAGGAAGTACAGTGTATTGGACTGAAGAGGAGCTACTGTTCTTGTCAGTCTCCTAAGCAGAATTGAACTAGATATGGCACGTGTGTCGAGGAAGCACAGTTCATTTGTTCTGAGCAAGCTCACTTTTCTGGCCCTATAGGAAACACAGTAGAGTAGAAGAGTGCTCTTTCCTCAAAAACAGAGTGTGTTTCTTGTAAGGCGAGCTAGAGTTTGTTTCCCAGTCCTAAATGGAGTTGAGTCACATGCAGTTTTTTGTCCTACGAGCAAGAGTTGTTTTCTGGTAAGACGAGTCACTATTGTGCTCCAATTGCCATACACAGTGCAAGTAGCACTCGCGTCTGTTCTCAGCAAGTACAGTGTATCGGAATGAAGAGGAGCTACTGTTCTTGTCAGTTTCCTAAGCAGAGTTGAACTAGATATGGCCCGTGTGTGAAGGAAGCACAGTTATTATGTTCTGAGCAAGCTCACTGTTCTGGCCCTATAGGAAACACAGTAGAGAAGAAGAGTGCTCTTTTCTCTAAAGCAGAGTGTGTTTCTTGTAAGGCGAGCTCGCGTTTGTTTCCCAGTCCTAAATGGAGTTGAGTCACAGGCAGTTTTTGGTCCTATGAGCAAGAGTTGTTTTCTGGTAAGAAGAGTCACGATTGCGCTCCAAATGCCATACACAGTGAAAATAGCACTCTCGTCTGTTCTCAGCAAGCACAGTGTATTGGACTGAATAGGAGCTACTGTTCTTGTCAGTTTCCTAAGCAGAGTTGAACTAGATATGATCCATGTGTGTAGGAAGCACAGTTCTTTTGTTCTGAGCAAGCTCACTGTTTGGACCCCATAGGAAACACAGTGGCGTAGAAGAGTGCTCTTTTCTCAAAAGCAGAGAGTGTTTCTTGTAAGGCGAGCTAGCATTTGTTTTCCAGTCCTAAATGGGGTTGAATCACATGCCGTTTCTATTCCTATGAGCAAGAGTTGTTTTCTGGTAAGAAGAGTCACTATTGCACTCCCTTTAACATACACAGGACAAATAGCACTCCCGTCTGTTCCCAGCAAGTACAGTGTATTGGACTGAATAGGAACTACTGTTCTTGTCAGGTTCCTAAGCAGAATTGAACTAGATATGGCCGTGTGTGTAGGAAGCACAGTTCTTTTGTTCTGAGCAAGCTCACTGTTCGGACCCCATAGGAAACACAGTAGAGTAGAAGAGTGCTCTTTTCTCAAAAGCAGAGTGTGTTTTTTGTAAGGTAAGCTATCATTTGTTTCCCAGTCCTAAATGGGGTTGAATCACATGCAGTTTCTGATCCTACGAGCAAGAGTTGTTTTCTGGTAAGGAAAGTCACTATTTTGCTCCTTATGCCATAAACAGTGAAAATAGCACTCGCGTATGTTCCCAGCAAGTACAGTGTATCGGACTAAAGAGGAGCTACTGTTCTTGTCAGTTTCCTAAGCAGAGTTGAACTAGATATGGTCCATGTGTGTAGGAAGCACAGTGCTTAGTTCTGAGCAAGCTCACTGTTTGGACCCCATAGGAAAAACAGTGGCGTAGAAGAGTGCTCTTTTCTCAAAAGGAGAGTGTGTTTCTTGTAAGGCGAGCTAGCATTTGTTTTCCAGTCCTAAATGGGGTTGAATCACATGCAGTTTCTATTCCTATGAGCAAGAGTTGTTTTCTGGTAAGAAGAGTCACTATTGCACTCCCTTTAACATACACAGGACAAATAGCACTCGCGTCTGTTCCCAGCAAGTACAGTGTATTGGACTGAATAGGAACTACTGTTCTTGTCAGTTTCCTAAGCAGAGTTGAACTAGATATGGTCCATGTGTGTAGAAAGCACAGTTCTTATGTTCTGAGCAAGCTCACTGTTCTGGCCCTATAGGAAACACAGTAGAGTAGAAGAGTGCTCTTTTCTCAAAAGCAGAGTGTGTTTCTTGTAAGGCGAGCTAGCGTTTGTTTCCTAGTCCTAAATGTAGTTGAATCACATGCAGTTTCTGGTCCTATGAACAAGAGTTGTTTTCTGGTAAGGAAAGTCACTATTGCGCTCCCATTGCCAAACAGAGGGCAAATAGCACTCGCGTCTTTTCCCAGCAACTACAGTGTATTGGACTGAATAGGAGCCACTGTTCTTGTCAGTTTCCTAAGCAGAGTTGAACTACATATGGTCCTTGTGTGTAGGAAGCACAGTTCTTTTGTTCTGAGCAAGCTCCCTGTTTGGACGCCATAGGAAACACAGTAGAGTAGAAGAGTGCTCTTTTCTCTAAAGCAGAGTGTGTTTCTTGTAAGACAAGCTAGCGTTTGTTTCCCAGTCCTAAATGGAGTAGAATCACATGCAGTTTCTGTCCTACGAGCAAGAGTTGTTTTTTGGTAAGAATAGTCACTATTGTGCTGCCATTGCCATACACAGGACAAATAGCACTGGCGTCTTTTTGCAGCAAATACAGTGTATTGGACTGAAGAGGATCGACTGTTCTTGTCAGGTTCCTAAGCAGAATTGAACTAGATATGGCCGTGTGTGTAGGAAGCACAGTTCTTTTGTTCTGAGCAAGCTCACTGTTCGGACCCCATAGGAAACACAGTAGAGTAGAAGAGTGCTCTTTTCTCAAAAGCAGAGTGTGTTTTTTGTAAGGCAAGCTATCGTTTGTTTCCCAGTCCTAAATGGAGTTGAATCACATGCAGTTTCTGGTCCTACGAGCAAGAATTGTTTTCTGGTAAGGAAAGTCACTATTGCGCTCCCTTTGCCATACACAGTGCAAATAGCACTCGCGTCTGTTCCCAGGAAGTACAGTGTATCGGACTGAAGAGGCGCTACTGTTCTTGTCAGTTTCCTAAGCAGAGTTGAACTAGATATGGTCCATGTGTGTAGGAAGCACAGTTCTTTGTTCTGAGCAAGCTCACTGTTTGGACCCCATAGGAAACACAGTAGAGTAGAAGAGTGCTCTTTTCTAAAAAGCAGAGAGTGTTTCATGTAAGGCGAGCTAGCATTTGTTTCCCAGTCCTAAGCGGAGTTGAATCACATGCAGTTTCTGGTCCTACGAGCAAGAGTTGTTTTCTGGTAAGGAAAGTCACTATTGCGCTCCCATTGCCATACACAGTGCAAATAGCACTCGCGTCTGTTCCCAGCAAGTACAGTGTATCGGATTGAAGAGGAGCTACTGTTCTTGTCATTTTCCTAAGCAGAGTTGAACTAGATATGGCCCGTGTGTAGGAAGCACAGTTCTTTTGTTCTGAGCAAGCTCACTGTTCTGGCCCTATAGGAAACACAGTAGAGTAGAAGAGTGCTCTTTTCTCTAAAGCAGATTGTGTTTCTTGTAAGGCGAGCTAGCGTTTGTTTGCCAGTCTTAAATGGAGGTGAATCACATGCAGTTTCTGGTCCTACGAGCAAGCGTTGTTTTAAGATAAGAATAGTCACTATTGCGCTGCCATTGCCATACACAGGACAAATAGCACTGGCGTCTATTCCCAGCATTACAGTGTATTGGACTGAAGAGGAGCTACTGTTCTTGTCAGTTTCCTAAGCAAAATTGAACTAGATATGGCTGTGTGTGTAGGAAGCAAAGTTCTTTTGTTCTGAGAAAGCTCACTGTTCGGACCCCATAGGAAACACAGTAGAGTAGAAGAGTGCTCTTTTCTCAAAAGCAGAGTGTGTTTCTTGTAAGGTAAGCTAGCGTTTGTTTCCCAGACCTAAATGGAGTTGAGTCACAGGCAGTTTTTTGTCCACGAGCAAGAGTTGTTTTCTGGTGAGACGAGTCACTATTGTGCTCCAATTGCCATACACAGTGCAAATAGCACTCTCGTCTCTTCCCCGCAAGTACAGTGTATTGGACTGAAGAGGAGCAACTGTTCTTGTCAGTTTCCTAAGCAGAGTTGAACTAGATATGGTCGATGTGTGTAGGAAGCACAATTCTTTTGTTCTGAGCAAGCTCACTGTTTGGACACCATATGAAACACAGTAGAGTAGAAGAGTGCTCTTTTCTAAAAAGCAGAGAGTGTTTCATGTAAGGCGAGCTAGCATTTGTTTCCCAGTCCTAAATTGCGTTGAATCACATACAGTTTCTGGTCCTATGAGCAAGAGTTGTTTTATGATAAGAATAGTCACTATTGTGCTGCCATTGCCATACACAGGACAAATAGCACTGGCGTCTGTTCCCAGCAAGTACAGTGTATCGGACTGAAGAGGAGCTACTGTTCGTGTCAGTTTCCTAAGCAGAGTTGAACTAGATATGGTCCATGTGTGTAGGAAGCACAGTTCTTTGTTCTGAGCAAGCTCACTGTTTGGACCCCATAGGAAACACAGTAGAGTAGAAGAGTGCTCTTTTCTCAAAAGCAGAGAGTGTTTCATGTAAGGCGAGCTAGCATTTGTTTCCCAGTCCTAAACGGAGTTGAATCACATGCAGTTTCTGATCCTATGAGCAAGAATTGTTTTATGATAAGAATAGTCACTATTGCGCTGCCATTGCCATACACAGGACAAATAGCACTGGCGTCTGTTCCCAGCAGTACAGTGTATTGGACTGAAGAGGAGCTACTCTTTTCTCAGGTTCCTAAGCAGAATTGAACTAGATATGGCTGTGTGTGTAGGAAGCACAGTTCTTTTGTTCTGAGAAAGCTCATTGTCGGACCCCATAGGAAACACAGTAGAGTAGAAGAGTGCTCTTTTCTCTAAAGCAGAGTGTGTTTCTTGTAAGACGAGCTAGATTTGTTTCCTAGAACTAAATGTAGTTGAGTCACATGCAGTTTTTTTGCCTACGAGCAAGAGTTGTTTTCTGGTAAGACGAGTCACTATTGTGCTCCAATTGCCATACACAGTGCAAATAGCACTCTCGTCTCTTCCCCGCAAGTACAGTGTATTGGACTGAAGAGGAGCTACTGTTCTTGTCAGTTTCCTAAGCAGAGTTGAACTAGATATGGTCCATGTGTGTAGGAAGCACAGTTCTTTGTTCTGAGCAAGCTCACTGTTTGGACCCCATAGGAAAAACAGTAGAGTAGAAGAGTGCTCTTTTCTCAAAAGCAGAGAGTGTTTCATGTAAGGCGAGCTAGCATTTGTTTCCCAGTCCTAAACGGAGTTGAATCACATGCAGTTTCTGATCCTATGAGCAAGAATTGTTTCATGATAAGAATAGTCACTATTGCGCTGTCATTGCCATACACAGGACAAATAGCACTGGCGTCTGTTCCCAGCAGTACAGTGTATTGGACTGAAGAGGAGCTACTGTTTTGTCAGGTTCCTAAGCAGAATTAAACTAGATATGGCCGTGTGTGTAGGAAGCACAGTTCTTTTGTTCTGAGCAAGCTCACTGTTTGGACCCCATAGGAAACACAGTAGAGTAGAAGCGTGCTCTTTTCTCAGAAGCAGAGTGTGTTTCTTATAAGGCGAGATAGCATTTGTTTCCCAGTCCTAAATGGCGTTGAACCACAAGCAGTGTGTGGTCCTACGAGCAAGAGTTGTTTTCTGGTAAGGAAAGACACTATTGCGCTCTCATTGCCATACACAGTGCAAATAGCACTCGCGTCTGTTCCCAGGAACTACAGTTATTGGACTGAAGAGGAGCTACTGTTCTTGTCAGTCTCCTAAGCAGAATTGAACTAGATATGGCACGTGTGTCGAGGAAGCACAGTTCATTTGTTCTGAGCAAGCTCATTTTTCTGGCCCTATAGGAAACACAGTAGAGTAGAAGAGTGCTCTTTTCTCAAAAACAGAGTGTGTTTCTTGTAAGGCGAGCTAGAGTTTGTTTCCCAGTCGTAAATGGAGTTGAGTCTCATGCAGTTTTTTGTCCTACGAGCAAGAGTTGTTTTCTGGTAAGACGAGTCACTATTGTGCTCCAATTGCCATTCACAGTGCAAATAGCACTCGCATCTGTTCTCAGCTAGTACAGTGTATCGGACTGAAGAGGAGATACTGTTCTTGTCAGTTTCCTAAGCAGAGTTGAACTAGATATGGCCCGTGTGTGTAGGAAGCACAGTTCTTTTGTTCTGAGCAAGCTCACTTTTCTGGCCCTATAGGAAACACAGTAGAGTAGAAGAGTGCTCTTTTCTCTAAAGCAGAGTGTGCTTCTTGTAAGGCGAGCTCACGTTTGTTTCCCAGTCCTAAATGGAGTGGAATCACATGCTGTTTCTGTCCTATGAGCAAGAGTTGTTTTATGGTAAGAATAGTCACTACTGTGCTGCCATTTCCATACACAGGACGAATAGTACTGGCGTCTGTTCGCAGCAAGTACAGTGTATTGGACTGAACAGGATCTACTGTTCTTGTCAGTTTCCTAAGCAGAATTGAACTAGATATGGCCGTGTGTGTAGGAATCACAGTTCTTTTGTTCTGAGCAAGCTCACTGTTCGGACCCCATAGGAAACACAGTAGAGTAGAAGAGTGCTCTTTTCTCAAAAGCAGAGTGTGTTTTTGTAAGGCAAGCTCTCGTTTGTTTCCCAGTCCTAAATGGAGTTGAATCACATGCAGTTTCTGGTCCTACGAAAAAGTTGTTTTCTGGTAAGGAAAGTCACTATTGCGCTCCCATTGCCATACACAGGGCAAATAGCACTCGTGTCTTTTCCCAGCAAGTACAGTATATTGGACTGAATAGGAGCTACTGTTCTTGTCAGTTTCCTAAGCAGAGTTGAACTACATATGGTCCTTGTGTGTAGGAAGCACAGTTCTTTTGTTCTGAGCAAGCTCACTGTTTGGACCCCATAGGAAACACAGTAGAGTAGAAGAGTGCTCTTTTCTCTAAAGCAGAGTGTGTTTCTTGTAAGGCGAGCTAGCGTTTGTTCCACTGTCCTAAATGGAGTTGAATCCCATGCAGTTTCTGGTACAACGAGCAAGAGTTGTTTTCTGGTAAGAAGATTCACTATTGTGCTGCCATTGCCATACACAGGAGAAAAAGAACTGGCATCTGTTCGCAGCAAGTACACTGTATTGGACTGAAGAGGATCTACTGTTTTTGTCAGGTTCCTAAGCAGAATTGAACTAGATATGGCCGTGTGTGTAGGAAGCACAGTTCTTTTGTTCTGAGCAAGCTCACTGTTCGGACCCAATAGAAAACACAGTAGAGTAGAAGAGTGCTCTTTTCTCAAAAGCAGAGAGTGTTTCATGTAAGGCGAGCTAGCATTTGTTTCCCAGTCCTAAACGGAGTTGAATCACATGCAGTTTCTGGTCCTACGAGCAAGAGTTGTTTTCTGGTAAGGAAAGTCACTATTGCGCTCCCATTGCCATACACAGTGCAAATAGCACTCGCGTCTATTCCCAGCAAGTACTGTGTATCGGACTGAAGTGGAGCTACTGTTCTTGTCAGTTTCCTAAGCAGAGTTGAACAAGATATGGCCCGTGTGTAGGAAGCACAGTTCTTTTGTTCTGAGCAAGCTCACTGTTCTGGTCCTATAGGAAACAGAGTAGAATAAAAGAGTGCTCTTTTCTCTAAAGCAGATTGTGTTTCTTGTAAGGCGAGCTAGCGTTTGTTTCCCAGTCCTAAATGGAGTTGAATCACATGCAGTTTCTGGTCCTACGAGCTAGAGTTGTTTTCTGGTAAGGAAAGTCACTATTGCGCTCCCTTTATCATACACAGTGCAAATAGCACTCGCGTCTGTTCCCAGGAAGTACAGTGTATCGGACTGAAGAGGAGCTACTGTTCTTGTCAGTTTCCTAAGCAGAGTTGAACTAGATATGGCCCGTGTGTTTAGGAAGCACAGTTATTATGTTCTGAGCAAGCTCACTGTTCTGGCCCTATAGGAAACACAGTAGAGTAGAAGAGTGCTCTTTTCTCTAAAGCAGAGTGTGTTTCTTGTAAGGCGAGCTAGCGTTTGTTTCCCAGTCCTAAATGGATTTGAGTCACATGCAGTTTTTGGTCCTATGAGCAAGAGTTGTTTTCTGGTAAGAAGAGTCACTATTGTGCTCCAAATGCCATACACAGTGCAAATAGCACTCGCGTCTGTTCCCAGCATGTACAGTGTATTGGACTGAATAGGAGCTACTGTGCTTGTCAGTTTCCTAAGCAGAGTTGAACTAGATATGGTCCATGTGTGTAGGAAGCACAGTTCTTTGTTCTGAGCAAGCTCACTGTTTGGACCCCATAGGAAACACAGTAGAGTAGAAGAGTGCTCTTTTCTCAAAAGCAGAGAGTGTTTCATGTAAGGCGAGCTAGTATTTGTTTCCCAGTCCTAAACGGAGTTGCATCACATGCAGTTTTTTGTCCTACGAGCAAGAGTTGTTTCCTGGTAAGACGAGGCACTATTGTGCTCCAATTGCCATACACAGTGCAAGTACCACTCGTGTCTGCTCTCAGCAAGTACAGTGTTTCAGACTGAAGAGGAGCTACTGTTCTTGTCAGTTTCCTAAGCAGAGTTGAACTAGATATGGCCTGTGTGTGTAGGAAGCACAGTTATTATGTTCTGAGCAAGCTCAATGTTCTGGCCCTATAGGAAACACAGTAGAGTAGAAGAGTGCTCTTTTATCTAAAGCAGAGCGTGTTTCTTGTAAGGCGAGCTCGCGTTTGTTTCCCAGTCCTAAATGGAGTTGAGTCACAGGCAGTTTTTGGTCCTACAAGCAAGAGTTGTTTTCTGGTAAGTAGAGTCACTATTGCGCTCCGAATGCCATACACAGTGCAAATAGCACTCGCGTCTGTTCCCAGCAAGCACAGTGTATTGGACTGAATAGGAGCTACTGTTCTTGTCAGTTTCATAAGCAGAGTTGAACTAGATATGGTCCATGTGTGCAGGAAGCAGAGTTCTTTTGTTCTGAGCAAGCTCACTGTTTGGACCCCATAGGAAACACAGTAGAGTAGAAGAGTGCTCTTTTCTCAAAAGAAGAGTGTGTTTCTTGTAAGGCGAGCTAGCGTTTGTTTCCCAGCCCTAAATGGAGTTGAATCACATGCAGTTTCTGGTCCTACGAGCAAGAGTTGTTTTCTGGTAAGGAAAGTCACTATTGCTCTCCCATTGCCATACACAGTGCAAATAGCACTCGCGTCTGCTCCCAGCAAGTACAGTGTATCAGACTGAAGAGGAGCTACTGTTCTTGTCAGTTTCCTAAGCAGAGTTGAACTAGATAAGGACCGTGTGTGTAGAAAGCATAGTTCTTATGTTCTGAGCAAGCTCACTGTTCTGGCCCTACAGGAAACACAGTAGAGTAGAAGAGTGCACTTTTCTCAAAAGCAGAGTGTGTTTCTTGTAAGACGAGCTAGCGTTTGTTTCCCAGTCCTAAATAGAGTGGAATCACATGCAGTTTCTGTCCTACGAGCAAGAGTTGTTTTCTGGTAAGGAAAGTCACTATTGCGCTCCCATTGCCATACACAGTGCAAATAGTACTCGCGTCTGTTCCCAGCAAGTACAATGTATTGGACTGAAGTGGAGCTACTGTTCTTGGCAGTTTCCTAAGCAGAGTTGAACTAGATATGGCCCGTGTGTAGGAAGCACAGTTCTTTTGTTCTGAGCAAGCTCACTGTTCTGGCCCTATAGAAAACAGAGTAGAATAAAAGAGTGCTCTTTTCTCTAAAGCAGATTGTGTTTCTTTTAAGGCGAGCTAGCGTTTGTTTCCCAGTCCTAAATGGAGTTGAATCACATACAGTTTCTGGTCCTACGAGCAAGAGATGTTTTATGATAAGAATAGTCACTATTGTGCTGCCGTTGCCATACACAGGACAAATAGCACTGGCGTCTGTTCACAGCAGTACAGTGTATTGGACTGAAGAGGAGCTACTGTTCTTGTCAGGTTCCTAAGCAGAATTGAGCTAGATATGGCTGTGTGTGTAGGAAGCACAGTTCTTTTGTTCTGAGAAAGCTCACTTTTCGGACCCCATAGGAAACACAGTAGAGTAGAAGAGTGCTCTTTTCTCTAAAGCAGAGTGTGTTTCTTGTAAGGCGAGCTAGCGTTTGTTACCCAGACCTAAATGGAGTTGAGTCACATGCATTTTTTTGTGCTACAAGCAAGAGTTGTTTTCTGGTAAGACGAGTCACTATTGTGCTCCAATTGCCATACACAGTGCAAATAACACTCGCGTCTCTTCCCCGCAAGTACAGTGTATTTGACTGAAGAGGAGCTACTGTTCTTGTCAGTTTCCTAAGCAGAGTTGAACTATATATGTTCGATGTGTGTAGGAAGCACAGTTCTTTTGTTCTGAGCAAGCTCACTGTTTGGACCCCATAGGAAACACAGTAGATTAGAAGAGTGCTCTTTTCTCAGAAGCAGAGTGTGTTTCATTGAAGGCGAGCTAGCATTTGTTTCCCAGTCCTAAATGGCGTTGAATCACATGCAGTGTGTGGTCCTACGATCAAGAGTTATTTTCTGGTAAGGAAAGCCACTATTGCGCTCTAATTGCCATACACAGTGCAAATAGCACTCACGTCTTTTCCCAGGAAGTACAGTGTATTGGACTGAAGAGGAGCTACTGTTCTGGTCAGTCTCCTAAGCAGAGTTGAACTAGATATTGCCCGTGTGTGTAGGAAGCACAGTTCTTTTTTTCTGAGCAAGCTCAATGTTCTGGCCCTATAGGAAACACAGTATAGTAGAATACTGCTCTTTTCTCAAAAGCAGAGTGTGTTTCTTGTAAGGCGAGCTAGAGTTTGTTTCCCAGTCCTAAATGGAGTTGAGTCACATGCAGTTTTTGTCCTACGAGCAAGAGTTGTTTTCTGGTAAGACGAGTCACTATTGTGCTCCAATTGCCATTCACAGTGCAAATAGCACTCGCATCTGTTCTCAGCTAGTACAGTGTATCGGACTGAAGAGGAGATACTGTTCTTGTCAGTTTCCTAAGCAGAGTTGAACTAGATATGGCCCGTGTGTGTAGGAAGCACAGTTCTTTTGTTCTGAGCAAGCTCACTTTTCTGGCCCTATAGGAAACACATTAGAGTAGAAGAGTGCTCTTTTCTCTAAAGCAGAGTGTGCTTCTTGTAAGGCGAGCTCACGTTTGTTTCCCAGTCCTAAATGAAGTGGAATCACATGCTGTTTCTGTCCTATGAGCAAGAGTTGTTTTATGGTAAGAATAGTCACTATTGTGCTGCCATTTCCATACACAGGACGAATAGTACTGGCGTCTGTTCGCAGCAAGTACAGTGTATTGGACTGAACAGGATCTACTGTTCTTGTCAGTTTCCTAAGCAGAATTGAACTAGATATGGCCGTGTGTGTAGGAATCACAGTTCTTTTGTTCTGAGCAAGCTCACTGTTCGGACCCCATAGGAAACACAGTAGAGTAGAAGAGTGCTCTTTTCTCAAAAGCAGAGTGTGTTTTTGTAAGGCAAGCTCTCGTTTGTTTCCCAGTCCTAAATGGAGTTGAATCACATGCAGTTTCTGGTCCTACGAAAAAGTTGTTTTCTGGTAAGGAAAGTCACTATTGCGCTCCCATTGCCATACACAGGGCAAATAGCACTCGTGTCTTTTCCCAGTAAGTATAGTATATTGGACTGAATAGGAGCTACTGTTCTTGTCAGTTTCCTAAGCAGAGTTGAACTACATATGGTCCTTGTGTGTAGGAAGCACAGTTCTTTTGTTCTGAGCAAGCTCACTGTTTGGACCCCATAGGAAACACAGTAGAGTAGAAGAGTGCTCTTTTCTCTAAAGCAGAGTGTGTTTCTTGTAAGGCGAGCTAGCGTTTGTTCCACTGTCCTAAATGGAGTTGAATCCCATGCAGTTTCTGGTACAACGAGCAAGAGTTGTTTTCTGGTAAGAAGATTCACTATTGTGCTGCCATTGCCATACACAGGAGAAAAAGAACTGGCATCTGTTCGCAGCAAGTACACTGTATTGGACTGAAGAGGATCTACTGTTTTTGTCAGGTTCCTAAGCAGAATTGAACTAGATATGGCCGTGTGTGTAGGAAGCACAGTTCTTTTGTTCTGAGCAAGCTCACTGTTCGGACCCAATAGGAAACACAGTAGAGTAGAAGAGTGCTCTTTTCTCAAAAGCAGAGTGTGTTTTTTGTAAGGCAAGCTATCGTTTGTTTCCCAATCCTAAATGGAGTTGAATCACATGCAGTTTCTGGTCCTACGAGCTAGAGTTGTTTTCTGGTAAGGAAAGTCACTATTGCGCTCCCTTTATCATACACAGTGAAAATAGCACTCCCGTCTGTTCCCAGCAAGTACAGTGTATCGGACTGAAGAGGACCTACTGTTCTTGTCAGTTTCCTAAGCAGAGTTGAACTAGATATGGCCCGTGTGTTTAGGAAGCACAGTTATTATGTTCTGAGCAAGCTCACTGTTCTGGCCCTATAGGAAACACAGTAGAGTAGAAGAGTGCTCTTTTCTCTAAAGCAGAGTGTGTTTCTTGTAAGGCGAGCTAGCGTTTGTTTCCCAGTCCTAAATGGATTTGAGTCACATGCAGTTTTTGGTCCTATGAGCAAGAGTTGTTTTCTGGTAAGAAGAGTCACTATTGTGCTCCAAATGCCATACACAGTGCAAATAGCACTCGCGTCTGTTCCCAGCATGTACAGTGTATTGGACTGAATAGGAGCTACTGTGCTTGTCAGTTTCCTAAGCAGAGTTGAACTAGATATGGTCCATGTGTGTAGGAAGCACAGTTCTTTTGTTCTGAGCAAGCTCACTGTTTGGACCCCATAGGAAACACAGTAGAGTAGAAGAGTGCTCTTTTCTTAAAAGCAGAGAGTGTTTCTTGTAAGGCGAGCTAGCATTTGTTTCCCAGTCCTAAATGGCGTTGAATCACATGCAGTTGTGTTCCTACGAGCAAGAGTTGTTTTCTGGTAAGAAAAGTCACTATTGCGCTGTCATTGCCATACACAGGGCAAATAGCACTCGCGTCTGTTCCCAGCAATTACAGTGTATTGGACTGAAGAGGAGCTGCTGTTCTTGTCAGTTTCATAAGCAGAGTTGAACGAGATATGGTCCATGTGTGTAGGAAGCACAGTTCTTTTGTTCTGAGCAAGCTCACTGTTTGGACCCCATAGGAAACACAGTAGAGTAGAAGAGTGCTCTTTTCTCAAAAGCAGAGTGCGTTTCTTGTAAGGCAAGCTAGCATTTGTTTCCCAGTCCTAAATGGCGTTGAATCACATGCAGTTTCTGGTCCTATGAGCAAGAGTTGTTTTCTGGTAAGGAAAGTCACTATTGCGCTCTCATTGCCATACACAGGGCAAATAGCACTCGCGTCTTTTCCCAGCAAGTACAGTGTGTTGGACTGAATAGGAGCTACTGTTTTTGTCAGTTTTCTAAGCAGAGTTGAACTACATATGGTCCTTGTGTGCAGGAAGCACAGTTCTTTTGTTCTGAGCAAGCTCACTGTTTGAACCCCGTAGGAAACACAGTAGAGTAGAAGAGTGCTCTTTTCTCTAAAGCAGAGTGTGTTTCTTGTAAGGCGAGCTAGCGTTTGTTCCGTTGTCCTAAATGGAGTTGAATCCCATGCAGTTTCTGGTACTACGAGCAAGAGTTGTTTTCTGGTAAGAAGATTCACTATTGTGCTGCCATTGCCATACACAGGACAAATAGAACTGGCATCTGTTCGCAGCAAGTACAGAGTATTGGACTGAAGAAGATCTACAGTTTTTGTCAGGTTCCTAAACAGAATTGAACTAGATATGGCCGTGTGTGTAGGAAGCACAGTTCTTTTGTTCTGAGCATGCTCACTGTTCGGACCCAAGAGGAAACACAGTAGAGTAGAAGAGTGCTCTTTTCTCAAAAGCAGAGTGTGTTTTTTGTAAGGCAAGCTATCGTTTGTTTCCCAGACCTAAATGGAGTTGAATCACATGCAGTTTCTGGTCCTACGAGCTAGAGTTGTTTTCTCGTAAGGAAAGTCACTATTGCGCTCCCTTTATCATACACAGTGCAAATAGCACTCGTGTCTGTTCCCAGCAAGTACAGTGTATCGGACTGAAGAGGAGCTACTGTTCTTGTCAGTTTCCTAAGCAGAGTTGAACTAGATATGGCCCGTGTGTTTAGGAAGCACAGTTATTATGTTCTGAGCAAGCTCACTGTTCTGGCCCTATAGGAAACACAGTATAGTAGAATACTGCTCTTTTCTCAAAAGCAGAGTGTGTTTCTTGTAAGGCGAGCTAGAGTTTGTTTCCCAGTCCTAAATGAATTTGGGTCACATGCAGTTTTTGGTCCTATGAGCAAGAGTTGTTTTCTGGTAAGAAGAGTCACTATTGTGCTCCAAATGCCATACACAGTGCAAATAGCACTCGCGTCTGTTCCCAGCATGTACAGTGTATTGGACTGAAAAGGAGCTACTGTGCTTGTCAGTTTCCTAAGCAGAGTTGAACTAGATATGGTCCATGTGTGTAGGAAGCACAGTTCTTTTGTTCTGAGCAAGCTCACTGTTTGGACCCCCTAGGAAGCACAGTAGAGTAGAAGAGTGCTCTTTTCTGAAAAGCAGAGAGTGTTTCTTGTAAGGCGAGCTAGCATTTGTTTCCCAGTCCTAAATGGCGTTGAATCACATGCAGTTTGTGTTCCTATGAGCAAGAGTTGTTTTCTGGTAAGGAAAGTCACTATTGCGCTGTCATTGCCATACACAGGGCAAATAGCACTCGCGTCTGTTCCCAGCAATTACAGTGTATTGGACTGAAGAGGAGCTGCTGTTCTTGTCAGTTTCATAAGCAGAGTTGAGCTAGATATGGTCCATGTGTTTAGGAAGCACAGTTCTTTTGTTCTGAGCAAGCTCACTGTTTGGACCCCATAGGAAACACAGTAGAGTAGAAGAGTGCTCTTTTCTCAAAAGCAGAGTGCGTTTCTTGTAAGGCGAGCTAGCATTTGTTTCCCAGTCCTAAATGGCGTTGAATCACATGCAGTTTCTGGTCCTACTAGCAAGAGTTGTTTTCAGGTAAGGAAAGTCACTATTGTGCTCTCATTGCCATACACAGTACAAATAGCACTCGCGTCTGTTCCCAGAAAGTACAGTGTATTGGACTGAAGAGTTTCTACTGTTCTTGTCAGTTTCCTAAGCAGAGTTGAACTACATATGGTCCGTGTGTGTAGGAAGCACAGTTCTTTTGTTCTGAGCAAGATCACTGTTTGGACCCCATAGGAAACACATTAGAGTATAATACTGCTCTTTTCTCAAAAGCAGAGTGTGTTTATTGTAAGGCGAGCTAGAGTTTGTTTCCCAGTCCTCAATGGAGTTTAGTCACATGCAGTTTTTTGTCCTACGAGCAAGAGTTGTTTTCTGGTAGGGAAAGTCACTATTGTGCTCTCATTGCCATACACAGTGCAAATAGCACTCGCGTCTGTTCCCAGCAAGTACAGTGTATTGGACTGAAGAGGATCTACTGTTCTTGTCAGTTTCCTAAGCAGAGTTGAACTACATATGGTTCATTTAGGAAGCACAGTTCTTTTGTTCTGAGCAAGCTCTCTGTTTGGACCCCATAGGAAACACAGTAGAGTAGAAGAGTGCTCTTTTCTCTAAAGCAGAGTGTGTTTCTTGTAAGGCGAGCTAGCGTTTTTTTCCCAGTCCTAAATGGAGTTGGATCACATGCAGTTTCTGGTCCTATAAGCAAGAGTTCTTTTCTGGTAAGGAAAGTTACTATTGCGCTCCCATTGCCATACACAGTGCAAATAGCACTGGCATCTGTTCCCAGCAAGTACAGTGTATTGGACTGAAGAGGAGCTACTGTTCTTCTCAGTTTCCTAAGCAGAGTTGAACTAGATATTGCCCGTGTGTGTAGGAAGCACAGTTCTTTTTTTCTGAGCAAGCTCAATGTACTGGGCCTATAGGAAACACATAAGAGTACAATACTCTCTTTTCTCAAAAGCAGAGTGTGTTTCTTGCAAGGCGAGCTAGAGTTTGTTTCCCAGTCCTAAATGGAGTTGAGTCACATGCAGTTTTTTGTCCTACGAGCAAGAGTTGTTTTCTGGTAAGACGAGTCACTATTGTGCTGCAATTGCCATTCACAGTGCAAATAGCACTCGCATCTGTTCCCAGCAAGTACAGTGTATCGGACTGAAGAGGAGCTACTGTTCTTGTCAGTTTCCTAAGCAGAGTTGAACTAGATATGGCCCGTGTGTGTAGGAAGCACAGTTCTTTTGTTCTGAGCAAGCTCACATTTCTGGCCCTATAGGAAACACAGTAGAGTAGAAGAGTGCTCTTTTCTCTAAAGCAGAGTGTATTTCTTGTAAGGCAAGCTCGCGTTTGTTTCCCAGCCCTAAAAGGAGTTGAGTCACAGACAGTTTTTGGTCCTACGAGCAAGAGTTGTTTTCTGGTAAGAAGAGTCACTATTGCGCTCCAAATGCCATACACAGTGCAAATAGCACTCGCGTCTGTTCCCAGCAAGTACAGTGTATTGGACTGAAGAGGAGCTACTGCTCTTGTCAGTTTCCTAAGCAGAGTTGAACTAGATATGGTCCATGTGTGTAGGAAGCACAGTTCTTTTGTTCTGAGCAAGCTCACTGTTTGGAAGCCATAGGAAACACAGTAGAGTAGAAGAGTTCTCTTTTCTCTAAAGCAGAGTGTGTTTCTTGTAAGGCGAGCTAGCGTTTGTTTCCCAGTCCTAAATGGAGTGGAATCACATGCTGTTTCTGTCCTATGAGCAAGAGTTGTTTTATGGTAAGAATAGTCACTATTGTGCTGCCATTTCCATACACAGGACAAATAGTACTGGCATCTGTTCGCAGCAAGTACAGTGTATTGGACTGAACAGGATCTACTGTTCTTGTCAGTTTCCTAAGCAGAATTGAACTAGATATGGCCGTGTGTGTAGAAAGCACAGTTCTTTTGTTCTGAGCAAGCTCACTGTTAGGACCCCAAAGGAAACACAGTAGAGTAGAAGAGTGCTCATTTCTCAAAAGCAGAGTGTGTTTTTGTAAGACAAGCTCTCATTTGTTTCCCAGTCCTAAATGGAGTTGAATCACATGCAGTTTCTGGTCCTACGAGCAAGAGTTGTTTTCTGGTAAGGAAAGTCACTATTGCTCTCCCATTGCCATACACAGTGCAAATAGCACTCGCTTCTGTTCCCAGCAAGTACAGTGTATCGGACTGAAGAGGAGCTACTGTTCTTGTCAGTTTCCTAAGCAGAGTTGAACTAGATAAGGACCGTGTGTGTAGAAAGCACAGTTCTTATGTGCTGAGCAAGCTCACTGTTCTAGCCCCATAGGAAACACAGTAGAGTAGAAGAGTGCTCTTTTCTCAAAAGCAGAGTGTGTTTCTTGTAAGGCGAGCTAGCGTTTGTTTCCTAGTCCTAAATGGAGTTGAATCACATGCAGTTTCTGGTCCTACGAACAAGAGTTGTTTTCTGGTAAGGAAAGTCAGTATTGCGCTCCCATTGCCATACACAGGGTAAATAGCCCTCGCGACTTTTCCCAGCAAGCACAGTGTATTGGACTGAATAGGAGCTACTGTTCTTGTCAGTTTCCTAAGCAGAGTTGAACTACATATGGTCCTTGTGTGTAGGAAGCACAGTTCTTTTGTTCTGAGCAAGCTCACTGTTTGGACCCCATAGGAAACACAGTAGAGTAGAAGAGTGCTCTTTTCTCTAAAGCAGAGTGTGTTTCTTGTAAGGCGAGCTAGCGTTTGTTTCCCAGTCCTAAATGGAGTGGAATCACATGCAGTTTCTGTCCTACGAGCAAGAGTTGTTTTATGGTAAAAATAGTCACTATTGTGCTGCCATTGCCACACACAGGACAAATAGCACTGGCGTCTGTTCGCAGCAAGTACAATGTATTGGACTGAAGAGGATCTACTGTTCTTGTCAGGTTCCTAAGCAGAATTGAACTAGATTTGGCCGTGTGTGTAGGAAGCACAGTTCTTTTGTTCTGAGCAAGCTCACTGTTCGGACCCCATAGGAAACACAGTAGAGTAGAAGAGTGCTCTTTTCTCAAAAGCAGAGTGTGTTTTTTGAAAGGCAAGCTATCATTTGTTTCCCAGTCCTAAATGGAGTTGAATCACATGCAGTTTCTGGTCCTACGAGCAAGAGTTGTTTTCTGGTAAGGAAAGTCACTATTGTGCTCCCTTTGCCATACACAGTGCAAATAGCACTCGCTTCTGTTCCCAGCAAGTACAGTGTATCGGACTGAAGAGGAGATACTGTTCTTGTCAGTTTCCTAAGCAGACTTTAACTAGATAAGGACCGTGTGTGTAGAAAGAACAGTTCTTATGTTCTGAGCAAGCTCACTGTTCTGGCCCTATAGGAAACACAGTAGAGTAGAAGAGTGCTCTTTTCTCTAAAGCAGATTGTGTTTCTTGTAAGGCGAGCTAGCGTTTGTTTGCCAGTCTTAAATGGAGGTGAATCACATGCAGTTTCTGGTCCTACGAGCAAGCGTTGTTTTAAGATAAGAATAGTCACTATTGGGCTGCCATTGCCATACACAGGACAAATAACACTGGCGTCTGTTCCCAGCAGTACAGTGTATTAGACTGAAGAGGAGCTACTGTTCTTGTCAGGTTCCTAAGCAAAATTGAACTAGATATGGCTGTGTGTGTAGGAAGCACAGTTCTTTTGTTCTGAGAAAGCTCACTGTTCAGACCCCGTAGGAAAAACAGTAGAGTAGAAGAGTGCTCTTTTCTCTAAAGCAGAGTGTGTTTCTTGTAAGGCGAGCTAGCGTTTGTTTTCCAGACCTAAATGGAGTTGAGTCACATGCAGTTTTTTGTCCTACGAGCAAGAGTTCTTTTCTGGTAAGACGAGTCACTATTGTGCTCCAATTGCCATACACAGTGCAAATAGCTCTCTCGTCTCTTCCCCGCAAGTACAGTGTATTGGACTGAAGAGGAGCTACTGTTCTTGTCAGTTTCAAAGCAGAGTTGACCTAGATATGGTCGATGTGTGTAGGAAGCACAGTTCTTTTGTTCTGAGCAAGCTCACTGTTTGGACCCCATAGGAAACACAGTAGAGTAGAAGAGTGCTCTTTTCTCAGAAGCAGAGTTTGTTTCTTGTAAGGCGTGCTAGCATTTGTTTCCCAGTCGTAAATGGTGTTGAATCACATGCAGTGTGTGGTCCTATGAGCAAGAGTTGTTTTTTGGTAAGGAAAGTCACTATTGCGCTCTCATTGCCATACACAGTGCAAATAGCCCTCGCGTCTGTTCCCAACAAGTACAGTGTATTGGACTGAAGAGGAGCTGCTGTTCTTGTCAGTCTCCTAAGCAGAGTTGAACTAGATATGGCCCGAGTGTCCAGGAAGCACAGTTCATTTGTTCTGAGCAAGCACACTGTTCTGGCTCTATAGGAAACACAGTAGAGTAGAAGAGTGCCCTTTTCTCAAATCAGAGTGTGTTCCTATTAAGGCGAGCTAGAGTTTGTTTCCCAGTCCTAAATGGAGTTGAGTCACATGCAGTTTATTGTCCTACGAGCAAGAGTTGTTTTCTGGTAAGACGAGTCACTATTGTGCTCCAATTGCCATACACAGTGCAAGAAGCACTCGCGTCTGCTCTCAGCAAGTTCAGTGTATCAGACTGAAGAGGAGCTACTGTTCCTGTCAGTTTCCTAAGCAGAGTTGAACTAGATATGGCCCGTGTGTGTAGGAAGCACAGTTATTATGTTCTGAGCAAGCTCAGTGTTCTAGCCCTATAGGAAACACAGTAGAGTAGAAGAGTGCTCTTTTCTCTAAAGCAGAGTGTGTTTCTTGTAAGGCAAGCTCGCGTTTGTTTCCCAGTCCTAAATGGAGTTGAGTCACAGGCAGTTTTTGGTCCTACGAGCAAGAGTTGTTTTCTGGTAAGAAGAGTCACTATTGCGCTCCAAACGCCATACACAGTGCAAATAGCACTCGCGTCTGTTCCCAGCAAGCACAGTGTATTGGACTGAATAGGAGCTACTGTTCTTGTCAGTTTCCTAAGCAGAGTTGAACTAGATATGGTCCATGTGTGTAGGAAGCACAGTTCTTTTGTTCTGAGCAAGCTCACTGTTCGGACCCCTTAGGAAACACAGTAGAGTAGAAGAGTGCTCTTTTCTCAAAAGCAGAGTGTGTTTCTTGTAAGGCGTGCTAGCGTTTGTTTCCCAGTCCTAAATGGAGTTGAATCACATGCAGTTTCTGGTCCTACGAGCAAGAGTTGTTTTCTGGTAAGGAAAGTCAGTATTGCTCTCCCATTGCCATACACAGTGCAAATAGCACTCGCGTCTGTTCCCAGCAAGTACAGTGTATCGGACTGAAGAGGAGCTACTGTTCTTGTCACTTTCCTAAGCAGAGTTGAACTAGATAAGGACCGTGTGTGTAGAAAGCACAGTTCTTATGTTCTGAGCAAGCTCACTGTTCTAGCCCTATAGGAAACACAGTAGAGTAGAAGAGTGCTCTTTTCTCAAAAGCAGAGTGTGTTTCTTGTAAGGCGAGCTAGCGTTTGTTTCCTAGTCCTAAATGGAGTTGAATCACATGCAGTTGCTGGTCTTACGAACAAGAGTTGTTTTCTGGTAAGGAAAGTCCCTATTGCGCTCCCATTGCCATACACAGGGTAAATAGCCCTCCCGTCTTTTCCCAGCAAGTACAGTGTATTGGACTGAATAGGAGCTACTGTTCTTGTCAGTTTCCTAAGCAGAGTTGAACTACATATGGTCCTTGTGTGTAGGAAGCACAGTTCTTTTGTTCTGAGCAAGCTCACTGTTTGGACCCCATAGGAAACACAGTAGAGTAGAAGAGTGCTCTTTTCTCTAAAGCAGAGTGTGTTTCTTGTAAGGCGAGCTAGCGTTTGTTTCCCAGTCCTAAATGGAGTGGAATCACATGCAGTTTCTGTCCTACGAGAAAGAGTTGTTTTATGGTAAAAATAGTCACTATTGTGCTGCCATTGCCACACACAGGACAAAGAGCACTGGCGTCTGTTCGCAGCAAGTACAGTGTATTGGACTGAAGAGGATCTACTGTTCTTGTTAGGTTCCTAAGCAGAATTGAACTAGATATGGCCTGTGTGTGTAGGAAGCACAGTTCTTTTGTTCTGAGCAAGCTCACTGTTCGGACCTCATAGGAAACACAGTAGAGTAGAAGAGTGCTCTTTTCTCAAAAGCAGAGTGTATTTTTTGTAAGGCAAGCTATCATTTGTTTCCCAGTCCTAAATGGAGTTGAATCATATGCAGTTTCTGGTCCTACGAGCAAGAGTTGTTTTCTGGTAAGGAAAGTCACTATTGTGCTCCCTTTGCCATACACAGTGCAAATAGCCCTCGTGTCTGTTCCCAGCAAGTACAGTGTATCGGACTGAAGAGGAGCTACTGTTCTTGTCAGTTTCCTAAGCAGAGTTGAACTAGATATGGTCCATGTGTGTAGGAAACACAGTTCTTTGTTCTGAGCAAGCTCACTGTTTGGACCCCATGGGAAGCACAGTAGAGTAGATGAGTGCTCTTTTCTCAAAGCAGAGAGTGTTTCATGTAAGGCGAGCTAGCATTTGTTTCCCAGTCCTAAACGGAGTTGAATCACATGCAGTTTCTGGTCCTACGAGCAAGAGTTGTTTTCTGGTAAGGAAAGTCACTATTGCGCTCCCATTGCCATACACAGTGCAAATAGCACTCGCGTCTGTTCCCAGCAAGTACAGTGTATCGGACTGAAGAGGAACTACTGTTCTTGTCAGTTTCCTAAGCAGAGTTGAACTAGATATGGCCCGTGTGTGTAGAAAGCACAGTTCTATGTTCTGAGCAAGCTCACTCTTTTGGCCCTATAGGAAACACAGTAGAGTAGAAGAGTACTCTTTTCTCTAAAGCAGATTGTGTTTCTTGTAAGGCGAGCTAGTGTTTGTTTCCCAGTCCTAAATGGAGTTGAATCATATGCAGTTTCTGGTCCTACGAGCAAGAGATGTTTTATGATAAGAATAGTCGCTATTGTGCTACCATTGTCATACACAGGACAAATAGCACTGGCGTCTGTTCCCAGCCGTACAGTGTATTGGACTGAAGAGGAGCTACTGTTCTTGTCAGGTTCCTAAGCAGAATTGAACTAGATATGGCTGTGTGTGTAGGAAGCACAGTTCTTTTGTTCTGAGAAAGCTCACTGTTCGGACCCCATAGGAACACAGTAGAGTAGAAGAGTGCTCTTTTCTCAAAAGCAGAGTGTGTTTCTTGTAAGGCGAGCTAGCGTTTGTTTCCAGACCTAAATGGAGTTGAGTCACATGCAGTTTTTTGTCCTACGAGCAAGAGTTGTTTTCTGGTAAGACGAGTCACTATTGTGCTCCAATTGCCATACACAGTGCAAATAGCACTCGCGTCACTTCCCCGCAAGTACAGTGTATTGGACTGAAGAGGAGCTACTGTTCTTGTCAGTTTCGTAAGCAGAGTTGAACTAGATATGGTCGATGTGTGCAGGAAGCACAGTTCTTTTGTTCTGAGCAAGCTCACTGTTTGGACCCTATAGGAAACACTGTAGAGTAGAAGAGTGCTCTTTTCTCAAAGCAGAGAGTGTTTCATGTAAGGCGAGCTAGCATTTGTTTCCCAGTCCTAAACGGAGTTGAATCCCATGCACTTTCTGGTCCTACGAGCAAGAGTTGTTTTCTGGTAAGGAAAGTCACTATTGCGCTCCCATTGCCATACACAGTGCAAATAGCACTCGAGTCTGTTCCCAGCAAGTACAGTGTATCGGACTGAAGAGGAGCTACTGTTCTTGTCAGTTTCCTAAGCAGAATTGAACTAGATATGGCCCGTGTGTGTAGGAAGCACAGTTCTTTTGTTCTGAGCAAGCTCACTGTTTTGGCCCTAAAGGAAACACAGTAGAGTAGAAGAGAGCACTTTTCTCTAAAGCAGATTGTGTTTCTTGTAAGGCGAGCTAGCGTTTGTTTCCCAGTCCTAAATGGAGTTGAATCACATGCAGTTTCTGGTCCTACGAGCAAGAGTTGTTTTATGATAAGAATAGTCACTATTGTGCTAACATTGTCATACACAGGACAAATAGCACTGGCGTCTGTTCCCAGCAGTACAGTGTATTGGACTGAAGAGGAGGTACTGTTCTTGTCAGGTTCCTAAGCAGAATTGAACTAGATATGGCTGTGTTTGTAGGAAGCACAGTTCATTTGTTCTGAGCAAGCTCACTGTTTGGACCCAATAGGAAACACAGTAGAGTAGAAGAGTGCTCTTTTCTCAAAAGCAGAGAGTGTTTCATGTAAGGCGAGCTAGCATTTCTTTCCCAGTCCTAAACGGAGTTGAATCACATGCAGTTTCTGGTCCTACGAGCAAGAGTTGTTTTCTGGTAAGGAAAGTCACTATTGCGTTCCCATTGCTATACATAGTGCAAATAGCACTCGCGTCTGTTCCCAGCAAGTACAGTGTATCGGACTGAAGAGGAGCTACTGTTCTTGTCAGTTTCCTAAGCAGAGTTGAACTAGATATGGCCCGTGTGTAGGAAGCACAGTTCTTTTGTTCTGAGCAAGCTCACTATTTTGGCCCTAGAGGAAACACAGTAGAGTAGAAGAGTGCTCTTTTCTCTAAAGCAGATTGTGTTTCTTGTAAGGCGAGCTAGCGTTTGTTTCCCAGTCCTAAATGGAGTTGAATCACATGCAGTTTCTGGTCCTACGAGCAAGAGTTGTTTTATGATAAGAATAGTCACTATTGCGCTACCATTGTCATACACAGGACAAATAGCACTGGCGTCTGTTCCCAGCAGTACAGTGTATTGGACTGAAGAGGAGCTACTGTTCTTGTCAGGTTCCTAAGCAGAATTGAACTAGATATGGCTGTGTGTGTAGGAAGCACAGTTCTTTTGTTCTGAGAAAGCTCACTGTTCGGACCCCATAGGAAACACAGTAAAGTAGAAGAGTGCTCTTTTCTCTAAAGCAGAGTGTGTTTCTTGTAAGGCGAGCTAGCGTTTGTTTCCCAGACCTAAATGGAGTTCAGTCACATGCAGTTTTTTGTCCTACGAGCAAGAGTTGTTTTCTGGTAAGACGAGTCACTATTGTGCTCCAATTGCCATACACAGTGCAAATAGCACTCGCGTCTCTTCCCCGCAAGTACAGTGTATTGGACTGAAGAGGAGCTACTCTTCTTGTCAGTTTCCTAAGCAGAGTTGAACTAGATATGGTCGATGTGTGTAGGAAGCACAGTTCTTTTGTTCTGAGCAAGCTCACTGTTTGGACCCCATAGGAAACACAGTAAAGTAGAAGAGTGCTCTTTTCTCAGAAGCAGAGCGTGTTTCTTGTAAGGCGAGCTAGCATTTGTTTCCCAGTCCTAAATGTCGTAGAATCACATGCAGTGTGTGGTCCTACGAGCAAGAGTTGTTTTCTGGTAAGGAAAGTCACTATTGCGCTCCCTTTGCCATACACAGTGCAAATAGCACTCGCGTCTGTTCCAGCAAGTACAGTGTATCGGACTAAAGAGGAGCTACTGTTCTTGTCATTTTCCTAAGCAGAGTTGAACTAGATATGGTCCATGTGTGTAGGAAGCACAGTTCTTTTTTCTGAGCAAGCTCACTGTTTGGACCCCATAGGAAACATAGTAGAGAAGAAGAGTTCTCTTTTCTCAAAAGCAGAGTGTTTCATGTAAGGCGAGCTCGCATTTGTTTCCCAGTCCTAAACGGAGTTGAATCACATGCAGTTTCTGGTCCTACGAGCAAGAGTTGTTTTCTGGTAAGGAAAGTCACTATTGCGCTCCCATTGCCATACACAGTGCAAATAGCCCTGGCGTCTGTTCCCAGCAAGTACAGTGTATCGGACTGAAGAGGAGCTACTCTTCTTGTCAGTTTCCTAAGCAGAGTTGAACTAGATAAGGACCGTGTGTGTAGAAAGCACAGTTCTTATGTTCTGAGCAAGCTCACTGTTCTGGCCCTATGGGAAACACAGTAGAGTAGAAGAGTGCTCTTTTCTCAAAAGCAGAGTGTGTTTCTTGTAAGGCGAGCTAGCGTTTGTTTCCTAGTCCTAAATGGTGTTAAATCACATGGAGTTTCTGTTCCTACGAACAAGAGTTGTTTTCTGGTAAGGAAAGTCACTATTGCGCTGCCATTGCCATACACAGGGCAAATAGCACTTGCGTCTTTTCCAGCAAGTACAGTGTATTGGACTGAATAGGAGCTACTGTTCTTGTCAGTTTCCTAAGCAGAGTTGAACTACATATGGTCCTTGTGTATAGGAAGCACAGTTCTTTTGTTCTGAGCAAGCTCACTCTTTGGACCCCTTAGGAAACACAGTAGAGTAGAAGAGTGCTCTTTTTTCTAAAGCAGAGTGTGTTTCTTGTAAGGCGAGCTAGCGTTTGTTTCCCAGTCCTAAATGGAGTGGATCACATGCAGTTTCTGTCCTACGAACAAGAGTTGTTTTACGGTAAGAAAAGACACTATTGTGCTGCCATTGCCATAAACAGGACAAGTAGCACTGGCGTTTGTTCGCAGCAAGTACAGTGTATTGGACTGAAGAAGATCTATTGTTCTTGTCAGTTTCCTAAGCAGAGTTGAACTAGATATGGTCCATGTGTGTAGGAAGCACAGTTCTTTGTTCTGAGCAAGCTCACTGTTTGGACCCCATAGGAAACACAGTAGAGTAGAAGAGTGCTCTTTTCTCAAAAGCAGAGAGTGTTTCATGTAAGGCGAGCTAGCATTTGTTTCCCAGTCCTAAACGGAGTTGAATCACATGCAGTTTCTGGTCCTACGAGCAAGAGTTGTTTTCTTGTAAGGAAAGTCACTATTGTGCTCCCATTGCCATACACAGTGCAAATAGCACTTGCGTCTGTTCCCAGCAAGTACAGTGTATCGGACTGAAGAGGAGCTACTGTTCGTGTCAGTTTCCTAAGCAGAGTTGAACTAGATATGGCCCGTGTGTAGGAAGCACAGTTCTTTTGTTCTGAGCAAGCTCACTGTTCTGGCCCAATAGGAAACACAGTAGAGTAGAGGAGTGCTCTTTTCTCTAAAGCAGATTGTGTTTCTTGTAAGGCGAGCTAGCGTTTGTTTCCCAGTCCTATATGTAGTTGAATCACATGCAGTTTCTGGTCCTACGAGCAAGAGTTGTTTTATGATAAGAATAGTCACTATTGCGCTGCCATTGCCATACACAGGACAAATAGCACTGGCTTCTGTTCCCAGCAGTACAGTGTATTGGACTGAAGAGGAGCTACTGTTCTTGTCAGGTTCCTAAGCAGAATTGAACTAGATATGGCTGTGTGTGTAGGAAGCAAAGTTCTTTTGTTCTGAGAAAGCTCACTGTTCGGACCCCATAGGAAACACAGTAGAGTGGAAGAGTGCTCTTTTCTCAAAAGCAGAGTGTGTTTCTTGTAAGGTGAGCTAGCTTTTGTTTCCCAGACCTAAATGGAGTTGAGTCACAGGCAGTTTTTTGTCCACGAGCAAGAGTTGTTTTCTGGTAAGACGAGTCACTATTGTGCTCCAATTGCCATACACAGTGCAAATAGCACTCGCGTCTCTTCCCCGCAAGTACAGTGTATTGGACTGAATAGGAGCTACGGTTCTTGTCAGTTTCGTAAGCAGAGTTGAACTAGATATGGTCGATGTGTGTAGGAAGCACAGTTCTTTTGTTCTGAGCAAGCTCACTGTTTGGACACCATATGAAACACAGTACAGTAGAAGAGTGCTCTTTTCTCAGAAGCAGAGTGTGTTTCTTGTAAGGCGAGCTAGCATTTGTTTCCCAGTCCTAAATGGCGTTGAATCACATGCAGTGTGTGGTCCTACGAGCAAGAGTTGTTTTCTGGTAAGGAAAGTCACTATTGCGCTCCCTTTGCCATACACAGTGCAAATAGGTCTCGCGTCTGTTCCCAGCAAGTACAGTGTATCGGACTGAAGAGGAGCTACTGTTCTTGTCAGTTTCCTAAGCAGAGTTGAACTAGATAAGGACCGTGTGTGAAGAAAGCAGAGTTCTTATGTTCTGAGCAAGCTCACTGTTCTGGCCCTATAAGAAACACAGTAGAGTAGAAGAGTGCTCTTTTCTCAAAAGCAGAGTGTGTTTCTTGTAAGGCGAGCTAACATTTGTTTCCCAGTCCTAAATGGCGTTGAATCACATGCAGTGTGTGGTCCTACGAGCAAGAGTTGTTTTCTGGTAAGGAAAGCAACTATTGTGCTCTCATTGCCATACACAGTGCAAATAGCACTCGCGTCTGTTCCCAGCAAGTACAGTATATAGGACTGAAGAGGAGCTACTGTTCTTGTCAGTCTCCTAAGCAGAGTTGAACTAGATATGTCCCGTGTGTCTAGGAAGCACAGTTCATTTGTTCTGAGCAAGCTCACTGTTCTGGCCCTATAGGAAACACAGTAGAGTAGAAGAGTGCCCTTTTCTCAAAAGCAGAGTGTGTTTCTTGTAAGGCGAGCTAGCGTTTGTTTCCCAGTCCTAAATGGAGTTGAGTCACATGTAGTTTTTTGTCCTACGAGCAAGAGTTGTTTTCTGGTAAGACGAGTCACTATTGTGCTCCAATTGCCATACACAGTGCAAGTAGCACTCGCGTCTGCTCTCAGCAAGTACAGTGTATAAGACTGAAGAGGAGCTACTGTTCTTGTCAGTTTCCTAAGCAGAGTTGAACTACATATGGTCCTTGTGTGTAGGAAGCACAGTTCTTATGTTCTGAGCAAGCTCACTGTTTGGACTCCATAGGAAACACAGTAGAGTAGGAGAGTGCTCTTTTTTCTAAAGCAGAGTGTGTTTCTTGTAAGGCCAGCTAGCGTTCGTTTCGCAGTCCTAAATGGAGTGGAATCACATGCAGTTTCTGTCCTACGAGTAAGAGTTGTTTTATGGTAAGAATAGTCACTATTGTGCTTCCATTGCCATACACAGGACAAATAGCACTGGCGTCTGTTCGCAGCAAGTACAGTGTATAGGACTGAAGAGGATCTACTGTTCTTGTCAGGTTCCTAAGCAGAATTGAACTAGATATGGCCGTGTGTGTAGGAAGCACAGTTCTTTTGTTCTGAGCAAGCTCACTGTTCGGACCCCATAGGAAACACAGTAGAGTAGAAGAGTGCTCTTTTCTCAAAAGCAGAGTGTGCTTTTTGTAAGGCAAGCTATCATTTGTTTCCCAGTCCTAAATGGAGTTGAGTCACATGCAGTTTCTGGTCCTATGAGCAAGAATTGTTTTATGATAAGAATAGTCACTATTGCGCTGCCATTGCCATACACAGGACAAATAGCACTGGCGTCTGTTCCCAGCAGTACAGTGTATTGGACTGAAGAGGAGCTACTGTTTTGTCAGGTTCCTAAGCAGAATTAAACTAGATATGGCCGTGTGTGTAGGAAGCACAGTTCTTTTGTTCTGAGAAAGCTCATTGTTCGGACCCCATAGGAAACACAGTAGAGTAGAAGAGTGCTCTTTTCTCTAAAGCAGAGTGTGTTTCTTGTAAGGCGAGCTAGCGTTTGTTTCCTAGAACTAAATGTAGTTGAGTCACATGCAGTTTTTTTGCCTACGAGCAAGTGTTGTTTTCTGGTAAGACGAGTCACTATTGTGCTCCAATTGCCATACACAGTGCAAATAGCACTCTCGTCTGTTCTCAGCAAGCACAGTGTATTGGACTGAGTAGGAGCTACTGTTCTTGTCAGTTTCCTAAGCAGAGTTGAACTAGATATGGTCCATGTGTGTAGGAAGCACAGTTCTTTTGTTCTGAGCAAGCTCACTGTTTGGACCCCATAGGAAACACAGTGGCGAAGAAGAGTGCTCTTTTCTCAAAAGCAGAGTGTGTTTCTTGTAAGGCGAGCTAGCGTTTGTTTTCCAGTCCTAAATGTGGTTGAATCACATGCAGTTTCTATTCCTATGAGCAAGAGTTGTTTTCTGGTAAGAAGAGTCACTATTGCGCTCCCATTACCATACACAGGACAAATAGCACTCGCGTTTGTTCCCAGCAAGTACAGTGTATTGGACTGAATAAGAACTACTGTTCTTGTCAGGTTCCTAAGCAGAATTGAACTAGATATGGCCGTGTGTGTAGGAAGCACAGTTCTCTTGTTCTGAGCAAGCTCACTGTTCGGACCCCATAGGAAACACAGTAGAGTAGAAGAGTGCTCCTTTCTCAAAAGCAGAGTGTGTTTTTTGTAAGGCAAGCTATCATTTGTTAGCCAGTCCTAAATGGGGTTGAATCACATGCAGTTTCGGGTCCTACGAGCAAGAGATGTTTTCTGGTAAGGAAAGTCACTATTGTGCTCCCTTTGCCATACACAGAGCAAATATCACTCGCGTCTGTTCCCAGCAGTACAGTGTATTGGACTGAAGGGGAGCTACTGTTTTGTCAGGTTCCTAAGCAGAATTGAACTAGATATGGCTGTGTGTAGGAAGCATAGTTCTTTTGTTCTGAGAAAGCTCATTGTTCGGACCCCATAGGAAACACAGTAGAGTAGAAGAGTGCTCTTTTCTCTAAAGCAGAGTTTGTTTCTTGTAAGGCGAGCTAGATTTTGTTTCCTAGAACTAAATGGAGTTGAGTCACATGCAGTTTTTTTGCCTATGAGCAAGAGTTGTTTTCTGGTAAGACGAGTCACTATTGTGCTCCAATTGCCATACACAGTGCAAATAGCACTCTCGTCTCTTCCCCGCCAGTACAGTGTATTGGACTGAAGAGGAGCTACTGTTCTTGTCAGTTTCCTAAGCAGAGTTGAACTAGATATGGCCCGTGTGTGCAGGAAGCACAGTTCTTTTGTTCTGAGCAAGCTCACTGTTTGGACCCCATAGGAAACACAGTAGAGTAGAAGAGTGCTCTTTTCTCAGAAGCAGAGTGTGTTTCTTGTAAGGTGAGCTAGCATTTGTTTCCCAGTCCTAAATGGAGTTGAATCACATGCAGTTTCTGGTCCTATGTGCAAGAGTTGTTTTATGGTAAGAAGAGTCACTGTTGTGCTGCCATTGCCATACACAGGACAAATAGCAGCGGCGTCTGTTCGCAGCAAGTACAGTGTATTGGACTGAAGAGGATCTACTGTTGTTGTCAGGTTCCTAAACAGAATTGAACTAGATATGGCCGTTTGTGTAGGAAGGACAGTTCTTTTGTTCTGAGCAAGCTCACTGTTTTGACCACATAGGAAACACAGTAGATAGAAGAGTGCTCTTTTTTCAAAAGCAGAGTGTGTTTCATGTAAGGCGAGCTAGCATTTGTTTCCCAGTCCTAAACGGAGTTGAATCACATGCAGTTTCTGGTCCTATGAGCAAGAGTTGTTTTATGATAAGAATAGTCACTATTGCGCTGCCATTGCCATACACAGGACAAATAGCACTGGCGTCTGTTCCCAGCAGTACAGTGTATTGGACTGAAGAGGAGCTACTGTTTTGTCAGGTTCCTAAGCAGAATTGAACTAGATATGGCTGTGTGTGTAGGAAGCACAGTTCTTTTGTTCTGAGAAAGCTCATTGTTCGTACCCCAAAGGAAACACAGTAGAGTAGAAGAGTGCTCTTTTCTCTAAAGCAGAGTGTGTTTCTTGTAAGGCGAGCTAGCGTTTGTTTCCTAGAACTAAATGGAGTTGAGTCACATGCAGTTTTTTTGCCTACGAGCAAGAGTTGTTTTCTGGTAAGACGAGTCACTATTGTGCTCCAATTGCCATACACAGTGCAAATAGCACTCTCGTCTCTTCCCCGCAAGTACAATGTATTGGACTGAAGAGGAGCTACTGTTCTTGTCAGTTTCCTAAGCAGAGTTGAACTAGATATGGTCGATGTGTGTAGGAAGCACAGTTCTTTTGTTCTGAGCAAGCTCACTGTTTGGACCCCATAGGAAACACAGTAGAGTAGAAGAGTCCTCTTTTCTCAGAAGCAGAGTGTGTTTCTTGTAAGGCGAGCTAGCATTTGTTTCCCAGTCCTAAATGGCGTTGAATCACAAGCAGTGTGTGGTCCTACGAGCAAGAGTTGTTTTCTGGTAAGGAAAGCAACTATTGCGCTCTCATTGCCATACACAGTGCAAATAGCACTCGCGTCTGTTCCCAGGAAGTACAGTGTATTGGACTGAAGAGGAGCTACTGTTCTTGTCAGTCT
Organism: Peromyscus eremicus; assembly: GCF_949786415.1. Classification (NCBI taxonomy): domain Eukaryota; kingdom Metazoa; phylum Chordata; class Mammalia; order Rodentia; family Cricetidae; genus Peromyscus; species Peromyscus eremicus. The sequence continues at coordinate 110,685 of NW_026734627.1, forward strand.
CCTAAGCAGAGTTGAACTAGATATGGCACGTGTGTCGAGGAAGCACAGTTCATTTGTTCTGTGCAAGCTCACTGTTCTGGCCCTATAGGAAACACAGTAGAGTAGAAGAGTGCTCTTTATTCAAAAAAAGAGTGTGTTTCTTGTAAGGGAGCTAGAGTTTGTTTCCCAGTCCTAAATGGAGTTGAGTCACATGCAGTTTTTTGTCCTACGAGCAAGAGTTGTTTTCTGGTAAGACGAGTCACTATTGTGCTCCTATTGCCATACACAGTGCAAGTAGCACTCTTGTCTGTTCTCAGCAAGTACAGTGTATCGGAATGAAGAGGAGCTACTGTTCTTGTCAGTTTCCTAAGCAGAGTTGAACTAGATATGGCCCGTGTGTGAAGGAAGCACAGTTATTATGTTCTGAGCAAGCTCACTGTTCTGGCCCTATAGGAAACACAGTAGAGTAGAAGAGTGCTCTTTTCTCAAAAGCAGATTGTGTTTCTTGGAAAGCGAGCTTGCGTTTGTTTCCCAGTGATAAATGGAGTTGAGTCACATGCAGTTTTTTGTCCTACGAGCAAGAGTTGTTTTCTGGTAAGGAATGTCACTATTGTGCTCTCATTGCCATACACAGTGCAAATAGCACTCGCGTCTGTTCCCAGCAAATACAGTGTATTGGTCTGAAGAGGAGCTACTGTTCTTGTCAGGTTCCTAAGCAGAGTTGAACTAGATACAGCCCGTGTGTGTAGGAAGCACAGTTCTTTTGTTCTGAGCAAGCTCACTGTTCGGACCCCATAGGAAACACAGTAGAGTAGAAAAGTGCTCTTTTCTCAAAAGCAGAGTGTGTTTCTTGTAAGGCGAGCTAGCGTTTGTTTCCCAGTCCTAAATGGAGTTGAATCACATGCAGTTTCTGGTCCTACGAGCAAGAGTTGTTTTCTGGTAAGGAAAGTCACTATTGCGCTCTCATGCCATACATAGTGCAAATAGCACTCGCGTCTGTTCCCAGCAAGTACAGTGTATCGGACTGAAGAGGAGCTATTGTTCTTGTCAGTTTCCTAAGCAGAGTTGAACTAGATATGGCCCGTGTGTGTAGGAAACACAGTTCTTTTGTTCTCAGCAAGCTCACTGTTCGGACCCCATAGGAAACACAGTAGAGTAGAAGAGTGCTCTTTTCTCAAAAGCAGAGTGTGTTTCTTGTAAGGCGAGCTAGCGTTTGTTTCCCAGTCCAAAATGGAGTTGAATCTCATGCAGTTTTTGGTCCTACCAGCAGGAGTTGTTTTCTGGTAAGGAAAGTCACTATTGTGCTCCCTTTGCCATACACAGTGCAAATAGCACTCGTGTCTGTTTCCAGCAAGTACAGTGGGTTGGACTGAAGAGGAGCTACTGTTCTTGTCAGTTTCCTAAGCAGAGTTGAACTAGATATGGCCCGTGTGTGTAGGAAACACAGTTCTTTTGTTCTCAGCAAGCTCACTGTTCGGACCCCATAGGAAACACAGTACAGTAGAAGAGTGCTCTTTTCTCAAAAGCAGAGTGTGTTTCTTGTAAGGCGAGCTAGCGTTTGTTTCCCAGTCCTAAATGGAGTTGAATCACATGCAGTTTCTGGTCCTACGAGCAAGAGTTGTTTTCTGGTAAGGAAAGTCATTATTGCGCTCCCATTGCCATACATAGTGCAAATAGCACTCGCGTCTGTTCCCAGCAAGTACAGTGTATTGGACTGAAGAGGAGCTACCGTTCTTGTCAGTTTCCTAAGCAGAGTTGAACTAGATATGGCCCGTTTGTGTAGGAAGCACAGTTCTTTTGTTCTGAGCAAGCTTACTGTTCGGACACCATAGGAAACACTGTAGAGTAGAAGAGTGCTCTTTTCTCAAAAGCAGAGTGTGTTTCGTGTAAGGCGAGCTAGCATTTGTTTCCCAGTCCTAAATGGAGTTGAATCACATGCAGTTTCTGGTCCTACGAGCAAGAGTTGTTTTCTGATAAGGAAAGTAGCTATTGCACAACCATTGCCATACACAGTGCAAATAGCACTCGCGTCTCTTCCCAGAAAGTACAGAGTATTGGACTGAATAGGTGCTAATGTTCTTGTCAGTTTCCTAAGCAGACTTGAACTAGATATGGCCATGTGTGTAGGAAGCACAGATTTTTTTGTTCGGAGCAAGCTCACTGTTCGGACCCCATTGAAAACACAGTAGAGTAGAAGAGTGCTCTTTTCTCAAAAGCAGAGTGTGTTTCTTGGAAAGCGAGCTTGCGTTTGTTTCCCAGTCATAAATGGAGTTGAGTCACATGCAGTTTTTTGTCCTTCGAGCAAGAGTTGTTTTCTGGTAAGGAAAGTCACTATTGCGCTCCCATTGCCATACACAGTGCAAATAGCACTCCCGTCTGTTCCCAGAAAGTACATGTATTTGACTGAAGAGGAGCTACTGTTCTTGTCAGTCTCCTAAGCAGAGTTGAACTAGATATGGCCCGTGTGTCGAGAAAGCACAGTTCATTTGTTCTGAGCAAGCTCACTGTTTGGACCCCATAGGAAACACAGTAGAGTAGAAGAGTGCTCTTTTCTCTAAAGCAGAGTGTATTTCTTGTAAGGCGCGCGAGCGTTTGTTTTCCAGTCCTAAGTGGCGTTGAATCACATGCAGTTTGTGGTCCTACCAGCAAGAGTTGTTTTCTGGTAGGAAAGTCACTATTGCGCTCCCATTGCCATACACAGTGCAAACAGCACTCGCGTCTGTTCCCAGCAAGTACAGTGTATCGGACTGAAGAGGAGCTACTGTTCTTGTCAGTTTCCTAAGCAGAGTTGAACTAGATATGGCCCGTGTGTGTAGGAAGCACAGTTCTTTTGTTCTGAGCAAGCTCACTGTTCGGAACCCACATGAAACACAGTAGAGTAGAAGAGTGCTCTTTTCTCAAAAGCAGAGTGTGTTTCATGTAAGGCGAGCTAGCATTTGTTTCCCAGTCCTAAATGGAGTTGAATCACATGCAGTTTCTGGACCTACGAGCAAGAGTTGTTTTCTGGTAGGAAAGTCACTATTGCGCTCCCATTGCCATACACAGTGCAAATAGCACTTGCGTCTATTCCCAGCAAGTACAGTGTATCGGACTGAAGAGGAGCTACTGTTCTTGTCAGTTTCCTAAGCAGATTGAACTAGATATGGCCCGTGTGTGTAGGAAGCACAGTTCTTTTGTTCTGAGCAAGCTCACTCTTCTGGCCCTATAGGAAACACAGTAGATTAGATGAGTGCTCTTTTCTCTAAAGCAGAATGTGTTTCTTGTAAGGCAAGCTACCAACCTTTGTTTTCCAGTCCTAAATCGAGTTGAATCACATACAGTATCTGGTCCTATGTGCAAGAGTTGTTTTATGGTAAGAAGAGTCACTATTGGGCAGCCATTGTCATACACAGGACAAATAGCCCTGGCGTCTGTTCCCAGCAAGTACAGTGTATTGGACTGAAGAGGAGCTACTGTTCTTGTCAGTTTCCTAAGCAGAGTTGAACTAGATATGGCCCGTGTGTAGGAAGCACAGTTCTTTTGTTCTGAGCAAGCTCACTGTTCGGACCCCATAGGAAACACAGTAGAGTAGAAGAGTGCTGTTTTCTCAAAAGCAGAGTGTGTTTCATGTAAGGGGAGCTAGCATTTGTTTCCCAGTCCTAAATGGACTTGAATCACATGCCGTTTCTGGTCCTACGAGCAAGAGTTGTTTTCTGGTAAGGAAAGTCGCTATTGCGCAACCATTGTTATACACAGTGCAAATAGCACTCGCGTCTGTTCCCAGAAAGTACAGTGTTTTGGACTGAAGAGGAGCTACAGTTCTTCTCAGTTTCCTAAGCAGAGTTGAAGTAGATATGGCCCGTGTGTCTAGGAAGCACAGTTCATTTGTTCTGAGCAAGCTCACTCTTCTGGCCCTATAGGAAACACAGTAGAGTAGATGAGTGCTCTTTTCTCAAAAGCAGAGTGTGTTTCTTGTAAGGCGAGCTAGAGTTTGTTTCCCAGTCTTAAATGGAGTTCAGTCACAGGCAGTTTTTTGTCCTACGAGCAAGAGTTGTTTTCTGGTAAGACGAGTCACTATTGTGCTCCAATTGCCATACACAGTGCAAATAGCACTCGCGTCTGTTCTCAGCAAGTAGAGTGTATCAGACTAAAGAGGAGCTACTGTTCTTTTCACTTTCCTAAGCAGAGTGGAACTAGATATGGCCCATGTGTGTTGGAAGCACAGTTATTATGTTCTCAGCAAGCTCACTGTTCTGGCCCTGTAGGAAACACAGCAGAGTAGAAGAGTGTTCTTTTCTCTAAAGCAGAGTGTGTTTCTTTTAAGGCGAGCTCGCGTTTGATTCCCAGTCCTAAATGGAGTTGAGTCACATGCAGTTTTTGGTCCTATGAGCAAGAGTTGTTTTCTGGTAAGGAAAGTCACTATTGTGCTCCCATTACCATACACAGTGCAAATAGCACTCGCGTCGGTTCCCAGCAAGTACAGTGAATTGGACTGAATAGGAACTACTGTTCTTGTCAGTTTCCTAAGCAGAGTTGAACTACATATGGTCCGAGTGTGTAGGAAGCACAGTTCTTTTGTTCTGAGCAAGCTCACAGTTCAGATAACATAGGAAAAACAGTAGAGTAGAAGAGTGCTCTTTTTTCTAAAGCAGAGTTTTTTTTTTTGTAAGGCGAGCTCGCGTTTGTTTCCTAGTCCTAAATGGAGTAGAACCACATGCATTTTTTGGTCCTACGAGCAAGAGTTGTTTTATGGTAAGAAGAGTCACTATTGCGCTCCAAATGCCATACACAGTGCAAATAGCACTCCCTTGTCTTCCCAGCAAGTACAGTGTATTGGACTGAAGAGGAGAGACTGCTCTTCTCAGTTTCCTAAGCAGAGTTGAACTAGATATGGCCCCTGTGTGTAGGAAGCACAGTTCTTTTGTTCTGAGCAAGCTCACTGTTCTGGCCCTATAGGAAACACAGTAGAGTAGAAGAGTGCTCTTTTCTCAAAAGCAGAGTGTGTTTCTTGTAAGTCGAGATAGAGATTGTTTCCCAGTCCTAAATGGAGTTGAGTCACATGCAGTTTTTGGTCCTATGAGCAAGAGTTGTTTTCTCGTAAGAAGAGTCACTATTGCGCCCCAAATGCCATACACAGTGCAAATAGCACTCGCGTCTGTTCCCAGCAAGTACAGTGTATTGGACTGAAGAGGAGCTACTGTTCTTGTCAGTTTCCTAAGCAGAGTTGAACTAGATATGGTCCATGTGTGTAGGAAGCACAGATCTTTTGTTCTGAGCAAGCTCACTGTTTGGACCCCATAGGAAACGCAGTAGAGTAGAAGAGTGCTCTTTTCTAAAAAACAGAGTGTGTTTCCTGTAAGGCGAGCTAGCGTTTGTTTTGTAGTCCTAAATGGAGTTGAATCACATGCAGTTTGTGGTCCTACGAGCAAGCGTGGTTTTCTGGTAAGAAGAGTCAATATTGCACTCCCATTGTCATACACAGGGCAAATAGCACTGGCGTCGGTTCCCAGCATGTACAGTGTATTGGACTGAAGAGAATCTACTGTTCTTGTCAGGTTCCTAAGCAGAATTGAACTAGATATGGCCATGTGTGTAGGAAGCACAGTTCTTTTGTTCTGAGCAAGCTCACTCTTCGGACTCCATAGGAAACAATATAGAGTAGAAGAGTGCTCTTTTCTCAAAAGCAGATGTGTGTTTATTATAAGGCGAGCTAGCATTTATTTCCCAGTCCAAAATGGATTTGAATCACATGCAGTTTCTGGTCCTACGAGCAAGAGTTGTTTTCTGGTAAGGAAAGTCACTATTGTGCTCCCTTTGCCATACACAATGCTAATAGCACTTGCGTCTGTTCCCAGCAAGTACAGTGTATTGGACTGAAGAGGAGCTATTGTTCTCGTCAGTTTCCTAAGCAGAGTTGAACCAGATATGGCCCGTGTGTGTAGGAAGCACAGGTCTTTTGTTCTGAGCAAGCTCACTGTTCTGGCCCTATAGGAAACAAAGTAGAGTAGAAGAGTGCTCTTTTGTCAAAAGCAGAGTGTGTTTCTTGTAAGGCTAGCAAACGTTTGTTTCCCAGTCTAAATGGAGTTGAGTCAAATGCAGTTTTTGGTCCTACGAGCAAGAGTATTTTTCTGGTAAGAAGAGTCACTATTGGGCTCCCATTGCCATACACAGTACAAATAGCACTCGCGTATGTTCCCAGCATGTACAGTGTATTGGACTGAAAAGGATCTATTGTTCTTGTCAGTTTCCTAAGCAGAATTGACCTAGATATGGCCGTGTATGTAGGAAGCACAGTTCTTTTGTTCTGAGCAATCTCACTGTTCGGAACCCATAGGAAATATAGTACAGAAAAGAGTGCTCTTTTCTCATAAGCAGAGTGTGTTTATTGTGAGGCGAGATAGCGTTTGTTTCCCAGTACTAAATGGAGTTGAATCTCATGCAGTTTGTGGTCCTACGAGCAAGATTTGTTTTCTGGTAAGAAGAGTCACTATTGCGCTCCCATTGTCATACACAGGGCAAATAGCACTGGCGTCTCTTCCCAGCATGTACAGTGTATTGGACTGAGGAGGATCTACTGTTCTTGTCAGTTTCCTAAGCAGAATTGAACTAGATATGGCCGTGTGTGTAGGAAGCACAGTTCTCTTGTTCTGATCAAGCTCACTGTTCTGGCCCTATAGGAAACACAGTAGAGTAGAAGAGTGCTCTTTTCTGAAAAGCAGATAGTGTTTCTTGTAAGGCGAGCTAGTGTTTGTTTCCCAGTCCTAAATGGAGTTGAATCACATGCAGTTTCCGGTCCTACGAGCAAGATTTGTTTTCTGGTAAGGAAAGTCACTATTGCGCTCCCATTGCCATACATAGTGCAAATAGCACTGGCGTCTGTTCCCAGCATGTACAGTGTATTGGACTGAAAAGGATCTATTGTTCTTGTGAGTTTCCTAAGCAGAATTGAACTAGATATGGCCGTGTATATAGGAAGCACAGTTCTTTTGTTCTGAGCAAGCTCTCTGTTCTGGCCCTACAGGAAACACAGTAGAGTAGAAGAGTGCTCTTTTCTCAAAAGCAGAGTGTGTTTCTTGTAATGCGAGCTAGCGTTTGTTTCCCAGTCCTAAATGGAGTTGAACCACATGCAGTTTTTGGTCCTACCAGCAAGAGTTGTTTTCTGGTAAGGAAAGTCACTATTGCGCTCCCTTTGCCATACACAGTGCAAAGAGCACTCGTGTCTGTTTCGAGCAAGTACAGAGTATTAGACTGAAGAGGAGCTACTGTTCTTGTCAGTTTCCTAAGCAGAGTTGAACTAGATATGGCCGTGTGTGTAGGAAGCACAGTTCTTTTGTTCTGAGCAAGCTCACTGTTCGGACACCATAGGAAACACAGTAGAGTAGAAGAGTGCTCTTTTCTCAAAAGCAGAGTGTGTTTCTTCTAAGGCGAGCTAGCGTTTGTTTCCCAGTCCTAAATGGAGTTGAATCACATGCAGTTTCTGGTCCTACGAGCAAGAGTTGTTTTCTGGTAAGGAAAGTTATTACTGTGCTCCCATTGCCATACATAGTGCAAATAGCACTCGCATCTGTTCCCAGCAAGTACAGTGTATTGGACTGAAGAGGAGCTACTGTTATTGTCAGTTTCCTAAGCAGAGTTGAACTAGATATGGCCCCTGTGTGTAGGAAGCACAGTTCTTTTGTTCTGAGCAAGTTCACTGTTCTGGCCCTATAGGAAACACAGTAGAGTAGAAGAGTGCTCTTTTCTCAAAAGCAGAGTGTGTTTCTTGTAAGGGGAGCTAGCGTTTGTTTCCCAGTCCTAAATGGAGTTGAATCACATACAGTTTCTGGTCCTACGAGCAAGAGTTGTTTTCTGATAAGAAGAGTCACTATTGCGCTCCCATTGCCATACACAGTGCAAATAGCACTGGCTTCTGTTCCCATCAAGTACAGCGTATTGTATTGAAGAGGAGCTACTGTTCTTGTCCGTTTCCTAAGCAGAGTTGAACTAGATATGGCCCGTGTGTGCAGGAAGCACAGTTCTTTTGTTCTGAGCAAGCTCACTGTTCGGACCCCATAGGAAACACAGTAGAGTAGAAGAGTGCTCTTTTCTCAAAAGCAGAGTGTGTTTCTTGTAAGGCCAGCTAGTGTTTTTTTCCCAGCCTTATATGGAGTTGAATAACATGCTGTTTCTTGTCCTACGAGCAAGAGTTGTTTTCTGGTAAGAAGAGTCACTATTGCGCTCCCATTGTCATACACAGGGCAAATAGCACTCGCGTCTGTTCCCAGCATGTACAGTGTATTGGACTGAAAAGGATCTACTGTTCTTGTCAGTTTCCTAAGCAGAACTGAACTAGATATGGCCGTGTATGTAGGAAGCACAGTTCTTTTGTTCTGAGCAAGCTCTCTGTTCTGGCCCTCTAGGAAACACAGTAGAGTAGAAGAGTGCTCTTTTCTCAAAAGCAGAGTGTGTTTCTTGAAAGGCGAGCTAGCGTTTGTTTCCCAGTCCTAAATGGAGTTGAATCACATGCAGTTTCTAATCCTACGAGCAAGAGTTGTTTTATGGAAAGAATAGTCACTATTGCACTGCCATTGTCATGCACCGGACAAATAGCCCTGGCATCTGTTCCCAGCAAGTACGGTGTATTGGACTGAAGAGGATGTACTGTTCTTGTCAGGTTCCTAAGCAGAAATGAAATAGATATGGCCGTGTGTGTAGGAAGCACAGTTCTTTTGTTCAGAGCAAGCTCACTTTTCGGACCCTATAGGAAACACAGTAGAGTAGAAGAGTGCTCTTTTCTCAAAAGCAGAGTGTGTTTCTTGTACGGCAAGCTAGCGTTTGTTTCCCAGTCCTAAATGTAGTTGAATCACATGCAGTTTCTGGTCCTACGAGCAAGAGTTTATTTCTGGTAAGGAAAGTCACTATTGTGCTCCCATTGCCATACACAGGGCAAATAGCACTAGCGTCTGTTCCCAGCATGTACAGTGTATTGGACTGAGAGGTTCCACTGTTCTTGTCAGGTTCCTAAGCAGAATTGAACTAGATATGGCCCATGTGTGTAGGAAGCACAGTTCTTTTGTTCTGAGCAAGCTCACTGTTCTGGCCCTATAGGAAACACAGTAGAGTAGAAGAGTGCTCTTTTCTCAAAAACAGAGTGTGTATCTTGTAAGGCTACCTAGCGTTTGTTACCGAGTCCTAAATGGAGTTGAGTCACATGCAGTTTTTGGTCCTACGAGCAAGAGTTGTTTTCTGGTAAGGAAAGTCACTATTGCGCTCCCATTGCCATACATAGTGCTAATAGCACTCGCGTCTGTTCCCAGCATGTACAGTGTATTGGACTGAAAAGGATCTATTGTTCTTGTCAGTTTCCTAAGCAAAATTGAACTAGATATGGCCGTGTATGTAGGAAGCACAGTTCTTTTGTTCTGAGCAAGCTCTCTGTTCTGGCGCTATAGGAAACAGAGTAGAGTACAAGAGTGCTCTTTTCTCAAAAGCAGAGTGTGTTTCTTTTAAGGCGAGCTAGCGTTTGTTTCCCAGTCCTAAATGGAGTTGAATCACATGCAGTTTTTGGTCCTACCAGCAAGAGTTTTTTTCTGGTAAGGAATATCACTATTGTGCTCCCTTTGCCATACACAGTGCAAATAGCTCTCGTGTCTGTTTCCAGCAAGTACAGTGTATTGGACTGAAGAGGAGCTACTGTTCTTGTCAGTTTCCTAAGCAGAGTTGAACTAGATATGGCCCGTGTGTGTAGGAAGCACAGTTCTTTTGTTCTGAGCAAGCTCACTGTTGGACCCCATAAGAAACACAGTAGAGTAGAAGAGTGCTCTCTTCTCAAAAGGAGAGTGTGTTTCTTGTAAGGCGAGCTAGCGTTTTTTTCCCAGTCCTAAATGGAGTTGAATCACATGCAGTTTCTCGTCCTACGAGCAAGAGTTGTTTTCTGGAAAGGAAAGTCATTATTGCGCTCCCATTGCCATACATAGTGCAAATAGCACTCACGTCTGTTCCCAGCAAGTACAGTGTATTGGACTGAAGAGGTGCTACCTTCTTGTCAGTTTCCTAAGCAGAATTGAACTAGATATGGCCCTGTATGTAGGAAGCACAGTTCTTTTGTTCTGAGCAAGCTCTCTGTTCTGGCCCTATAGGAAACACAGTAGAGTAGAAGAGTGTTCTTTTCTCAAAAGCAGAGTGTGTTTCTTGAAACGCGAGCTAGCGTTTGTTTCCCAGTCCTAAATGAGTTGAATCACATGCAGTTTTTGGTCCTACGAGCAAGAGTTGTTTTCTGGTAGGAAAGTCACTATTGCGCTCCCTTTGCCATACACAGTGCAAATAGCACTCGCGTTGTTTCCAGCAAGTACAGTGTATTAGTCTGAAGAGGAGCTACTGTTCTTGTCAGTTTCCTAAGCAGAGTTGAACTAGTTACAGCCCGTGTGTGTAGGAAGCATAGTTCTTTTGTTCTGAGCAAGCTCACTGTTCGGACCCCATAGGAAACACAGTAGAGTAGAAGAGTGCTCTTTTCTCAAAAGCAGAGTGTGTTTCTTGTAAGGCGAGCTAGCGTTTGTTTCCCAGTCCTAATTGGAGTTGAATCACATGCAGTTTCTGGTCCTACGTGCAAGAGTTGTTTTCTGGAAAGGAAAGTCATTATTGCGCTCCCATTGCCATACATAGTGCAAATAGCACTCGCGTCTGTCCCATCAAGTACAGTGTATTGGACTGAAGAGGAGCTACTGTTCTTGTCAGTTTCCTAAGCAGAATTGAACTAGATATGGTCCATTTGTGTAGGAAGCACAGTTCTTTTGTTCTGAGCAAGCTCACTGTTCGGACACCAAAGGAAACACTGTAGAGTAGAAGAGTGCTCTTTTCTCAAAAGCAGAGTGTGTTTCTTGAAAGGCAAGCTAGTGTTTGTTTCCCAGTCAGAAATGGAATTGAATCCCGTGCAGTTTCTGGTCCTATGAGCAAGAGTTTTTTTTCTGGTAATAAGAGTCACTATTGCGCTCCCATTGCCATACACAGTGCATATAGCACTGGCGTCTGTTCCCTGCATGTACAGAGTATTGGACTGAAGAGAAGCTACTGTTCTTGTCAGTTTCCTAAGCAGAGTTAAACTAGATATGGCCCCTGTGTGTAGGAAGCACAGTTCTTTTGTTCTGAGTAAGTTCACTGTTCTGGCCCTATAGGAAACACAGTAGAGTAGAAGAGTGCTCTTTTCTCAAAAGCAGAGTGTGTTTCTTGTAAGGCGAGCTAGCGTTTCTTTCCCAGTCCTAAATGGAGTTGAGTCACATGCAGTTCCTGGTCCTACAAGCAAGAGTTGTTTTCTGGTAAGAAGAGTCACTATTGCGCTCCAATTTTCATACACAGGGCAAATAGCACTGGTGTCTGTTCCCAGCATGTGCAGTGTATTTGACTGAAGAGGGTATACTGTTCTTGTCAGTTTACTAAGCAAATTGAACTAGATATGGCCCGTGTGTGTAGGAAGCACACTTCTTTTGTGTTGTGCAAGCTTACTGTTCTGGCCCTATAGGAAACACAGTAGAGTAGAAGAGTGCTCTTTTCTCAAAAGCAGAGTGTGTTTCTTGTAAGGCAAGCTAGCATTTATTTCCCAGTTCTAAATGGAGTTGAATCACATGCAGTTTTTTTTCCTATGAGCAAGAGTTGCTTTCTGGTAAGGAATGTCACTAATGTGCTCTCATTGCCATACACAGTGCAAATAGCACTCGCGTATGTTCCCAGCAAGTACAGTGTATTGGACTGAAGAGGAGCTACTGTTCTTGTCAGTCTTCTAAGCAGAGTTGAACTAGATATGGCCCGTGTGTGTAGGAAGCACAGTTCTTTTGTTCTGAGCAAGCTCACTATTCGGACACCATAGGAAACACAGTAGTGTAGAAGAGTGCTCTTTTCTCAAAAGCAGAGTGTGTTTCTTGTAAGGCGAGCAAGCGTTTGTTTCCCAGTCCTAAATGGAGTTGAGTCACATGCAGTTTTTGGTCCTACCAGCAAGAGTTGTTTTCTAGTAAGGAAAATCACTATTGCGCTCCCTTTGCCATACACAGTTCAAATAGCACTCGCGTCTGTTCCCCGCAAGTACAGTGTATTGGACTGAAGAGGAGCTACTGTTCTTGTCATTTTCCTAAGAGGACTTGAACTACATATGTCCCGTGTGTGTAGGAAACACAGTTCTTTTGTTCTGAGAAACCACACTGTGCAGACACCATAGGAAACACAGTAGAGTAGATGAGTGCTCTTTTCTCAAAATTAGATTGTGTTTCTTGAAAGGTGAGCTAGTATTTGCTTCCCAGTCAGAAATGGAGTTGAATCCCATGCAGTTTCTGGTCCTACGAGCAAGAGTTGTTTTCTGGTAAGAAGAGTCACTATTGCGCTCCCATTGCCATACCCAGTGCAAATAGCACTCGCGTCTGTTCCCAGCAAGTACAGTGTATTGGACTGAAGAGCAGCTACTGTTCTTGTCAGTTTTCTAAGCAGAGTTGAACTAGATATGGCCCGTGTGTGTAGGAAGCACAGTTCTTTTGTTCTGAGCTAGCTCACTGTTCGGACACCATAGGAAACACAGTAGAGTAGAAGAGTGCTCTTTCCTCAAAAGCATTGCGTGTTTCTTGTAAGGCGAGCTAGCGTTTGTTTCCCAGTCCTAAATGGAGTGGAATCACATGTAGTTTCTGGTCCTACAAGCCAGAGTTGTTTTCTGGTAAGAAGAGTCAATATTGCGCTCCCATTGTCATACACAGGGCAAATAGTACTGGCGTCTGTTCCCAGCATGTACAGTGTATTGGACTGAAGAGAATCTACTGTTCTTGTCAGTTTCCTAAGCAGAATTGAACTAGATATGGCCATGTATGTACTAAGCACAGTTATTTTGTTCTGCGCAAGCTCTCTGTTCTGGCCCTATGGGAAACACAGTAGAGTAGAAGAGTGCTCTTTTCTCAAAAGCAGAGTGTGTTTCTTGTAAGGCGAGCTAGCGTTTGTTTCCCAGTCCTAAATGGAGTTGAATCAAATGCAGTTTCTGGTCCTAAGAGCAAGAGTTGTTTTCTGGTAAGAAGAGTCACTATTGCACTCCCATTGCCATACACAGTACAAATAGCACTCGCATCTGTTCCCAGCAAGTACAGTGTGTTGGACTGAAGAGGATCTACTGTTCTTGTCAGTTTCCTAAGCAGAATTGAACTATATATGGCCCGTGTGTGTAGGAAGCACAGTTCTTTTGTTCTGAGCAAGGTCACTGTTCTGGCCCTATAGGAAACCCAGTAGAGTAGAAAGTGCTCTTTTCTCAAAAGCAGAGTGTGTTCCTTGTAAGACAAGCTAGCGTTTGTTTCCCAGTGCTAAATGGATTTGAGTCACATGCAGTTTGCGGTCCTACGAGCAAGAATTGTTTTCTGGTAAGAAGAGTCACTATTGCCATCCCATTGCCATACAAAGTGCAATTAGCACTCACGTCTGTTCCCAGCAAGTACAGTGTATCGGACTGAAGAGGAGCTACTGTTCTTGTCAGTGTCCTAAGCAGAGTTGAACTAGATATGGCCCTTGTGTAGGAAGCACAGATTTTTTGTTCTGAGCAAGCTCACTCTTCGATCCCCATAGGAAACACAGTAGAGTAGAAGAGTGCTCTTTTCTCAAAAGCAGACTGTGTTCCTTGTAAGGCAAGCTAGCGTTTGTTTCCCAGTCCTAAATGGAGTTCAATCACATACAGTTTCTGGTCCTACGAGCAAGAGTTGTTTTCTGGTAAGAAGAGTCAGTATTGCGCTCCCATTGTCATACACAAGGCAAATAGCACTGGCATCTGTTCCCAGCACGTACAGTGTATTGGACAGAAGAGAATCTACTGTTCTTGTCAGTTTCCTAAGCAGAATTGAACTAGATAAGGTCATGTGTGTAGGAAGCACAGTTCTTTTGTTCTGAGCAAGCTCTCTGTTCTTTTCATATATGAAACACAGTAGAGTAGTAGACTGCTCTTTTCTCAAAAGCAGAGTGTGTTTCTTGTAAGACGAGCTAGCGTTTGTTTCCCAGTCCTAAATGGAGTTGAATCATATGCAGTTTCTGGTACGAGCAAGAGATGTTTTCTGTTAAGGAAAGTCACTACTGCGCTCCCATTGCCACACACAGTGCAAATAGCACTCACGTCTGTTCCCAGCAAGTAGAGTGTATTGGACTGAAGAGGAGCTACTTGTCAGTTTCCTAAGCAGATTTGAACTAGATATGGCCCGTGTGTGTAGGAAGCACAGTTCTTTTGTTCTGAGCAAGCTCACTGTTCTGGGCCTAAAGGAAACACAGTAGAGTAGAAGAGTGCTCTTTTCTCAAAAGCAGAGTGTGTTTCTTGTAAGGCGAGCTAGCGTTTGTTCCCCAGTCCTAAATGGAGTTGAATCACATGCAGTTTCTGGTCCTACATGCAAGAGTTGTTTTCTCGTAAGGAAAGTCACTATTGCGCTCCCATTGCCATACACAGTGCAAATACCACTCGTGTCTGTTCCCAGCAAGTACAGTGTATTTGACTGAAGTGGAGCTACTGTCCTTGTCAGTTTCCTAAGCAGAGTTGAACTAGATATGGCCCGTGTGTGTAGGAAGCATAGTTCTTTTGTTCTGAGCAAGCTCACTGTTCGGACCCCATAGGAAAACCAGTAGAGTAGAAGAGTGCCCTTTTCTGAAAAGCACAGTGTGTTTCTTGTAAGGCGAGCTAGCGTTTGTTTTCCAGTCGTAATGGAGTTAAATCACATGCAGTTTCTGCTCCTATGAGCAAGAGTTGTTTTCTGGTAAGAAGAGTCACTATTGTCCTCCCATTGCCATACACAGTACAAATAGCACTCGCGTCTGTTCCCAGAATGTACAGTGTATTGGACTGAAGAGGAGCCACTGTTCTTGTTAGTTTCCTAAGGAGAGTTGAACTAGATATGGCACGTGTGTGTAGGAAGCACAGTTCTTTTGTTCTGAGCAAGCTCACTGTTCTGGACCTATGGGAAACACAGAAGAGTAGAAGAGTGCTATTTACTCAAAGCCGAGTCTGTTTCTTGTAAGGCGAGCTAGCGTTAGTTTCCCAGTCCTAAATGGAGTTGAATCACATGCAGTTTTTGGTCCTACGAGCAAGAGATGTTTTCTGGTAAGAAGAGTCACTATTGTGCTCTATTGCCATAAACAGTGCAAAGAGCACCGGCGTCTGTTCCCAGCAAGTGCAGTATATTGGACTGAAGAAGTCTACTGTTCTTGTCAGTTTCCTAAGCAGAATTGAACTAGATATGGCCTGTGTGTGTAGGAAGCACAGTTCTTTTGTTCTGAGCAAGCTCACTGTTCTGGGCCTAAAGGATAAACAGTAGAGTAGAAGAGTGCTCTTTTCTCAAAGCAGAGTCTGTTTCTTGTAAAGCGAGCTAGCGTTTGTTTCCCAGTCCTAAATGGAGTTAAATCACATGCAGTTTCTGGTCCTATGAGCAAGAGTTGTTTTCTGGTAAGAAGAGTCACTATTGTGCTCCCATTGCCATACACAGTACAAATAGCACTCGCGTCTGTTCCCAGCAAGTACAGTGTATTGGACTGAAGAGGAGTTACTGTTCTTGTCAGTTTCCTAAGCAGAGTTGAACTAGGTATGGCCCGTGTGTGTAGGAAGCAAAGTTTTTTTGTTCTGAGCAAGCTCACTGTTCGGACCCCTTAGGAAACACAGGAGAGTACAAGAGTGCTCTTTTCTCAAAAGGAGAGTGTGTTTCTTGTAAGGTGAGCTAGTGTGTGTTTCCCAGTCCTAAATGGAGTTGAATCACATGCAGTTTCTGGTCCTACGAGCAAGAGTTGTTTTCTGGTAAAAAGAGTCACTATTGAGTTCGCGTTGTCATACACAGGGCAAATAGCACTGGCGTCTGTTCCCAGCATGTACAGTGTATTGGACTGAAGAGTATCTACTATTCTTGACAGTTTCCTAAGCAGAATTGAACTAGATATGGCCGTGTGTGTAGGAAGCACAGTTCTTTTTTTCTGAGCAAGCTCACTGTTTTGGCCCTATAGGAAACACAGTAGAGTAGAAGAGTGGTCTTTTCTCGGAAGCAGAGTGTGTTTCTTGGAAGGCGAGCTAGTGTTTGTTTCCCAGTAAGAAATGGAGTTGAATCCCATGCAGTTTCTGGTCCTACGAGCAAGAGTTGTTTTCTGGTAATTAGAGTCACTATTGCGCTCCCATTGCCATACACAGTGCAAATAGCACTCGCGTCTGTTCCCAGCAAGTACAGTGTATTGGACTGAAGAGGAGCTACTGTTCTTGTCAGTTTCCTAAACAGAGTTGATGTAGATATGTCCCGTGTGTGTAGAAAGCACAGTTCTTTTGTTCTGAGCAAACTCACTGTTCGGACCCCATAGGAAACACAGTAGAGTA
The DNA here is from genome assembly GCF_949786415.1 of Peromyscus eremicus. NCBI lineage: Eukaryota > Metazoa > Chordata > Mammalia > Rodentia > Cricetidae > Peromyscus > Peromyscus eremicus. The sequence continues at coordinate 126,964 of NW_026734627.1, forward strand.
GAAGAGTGCTCTTTTCTCAAAAGCGGAGTGTGTTTCTTGTAATCGAGCTAGCTTTTGTTTCCCAGTCCTAAATGGAGTTGAGTCACATGCAGTTTATGGTCCTATGAGCAAGAGTTGTTTTCTGGTAAGAAGAGTCACTATTGCTCTCCAATTGTCATACACAGTGCAAATAGCACTAGCGTCTATTCCCAGCAAGTACAGTGTATTGGACTGAAGAGGATCTTCTATTCTTGTCAGTTTCCTAAGCAGAGTTAAATTAGATATGGCCCGTGTGTAGGATGTACAGTTCTTTTGTTCTGAGCAAGTTCACTGTTCGGATCCCATAGAAACTCAGTAGAGTAGAAGAGTGCTCTTTTCTCAAAGCAGAGTGTGTTTCTTGTAAGGCAGCTAGTATTTGTTTCCCAGTCAGAAATGGAGTTGAATCCCATGCAGTTTCTTGTCCTAAGAGCAAGAGTTATTTTCTGGTAAGAAGAGTCACTATTGCGCTCCCATTGTTATACACAGGGCAAATAGCACTGGCATCTGTTCCGAGCACGTACAGTGTATTGGACAGAAGAGGATCTCCTGTCCTTATCAGTTTCCTAAGCAGAATTGAACTAGATAAGGCCATGTGTGTATGAAGCACAGTTCTTTTGTTCTGAGCAAGCTCTCTGTTCTGGCCATATATGAAACACAGTAGAGTAGAAGAGTGCTCTTTTCTCAAAAGCAGAGTGTGTTTCTTGTAAGGCGAGCTAGCATTTGTTTCCCAGTCCTAAATGGAGTTGAATCATATGCAGTTTATGGTCCTACGAGCAAGAGATGTTTTCTGTTATGGAAAGTAACTATTGTGCTCCCATTGCCACACACAGTGCAAATAGCACTCGCGTCTGTTCCCAGCGAGTACAGTGTATTGGACTGAAGAGGAGCTACTTGTCATTTTCCTAAGCAGAGTTGAACTAGGTATGGCCCGTGTGTGTAGGAAGCACAGTTCTTTTGTTCTGAGCAAGCTAACAGTTCGGACCCCATAGGAAAACCAGTAGAGTAGAAGAGTGCCCTTTTCTCAAAAGCAGAGTGTGTTTCTTGTAAGGCGAGCTAGCGTTTGTTTCCCAGTCCTAAATGGCGTTGAATCCCATGCAGTTTCTGGTCCTACAAGCAAGAGTTGATTTCTGGTAAAAAGAGTCACTATTGTGTTCCCATTGCCATACACAGTACAAATAGCACTCGCGTCTATTCCCAGCAAGTACAGTGTATTGGACTGAAGAGGATCTACTGTTCTTGTCAGTTTTCTAAGCAGAGTTGAACTAGATATGGCCCGTGTGTGTAGGAAGCACAGTTCTTTTGTTCTGAGCAAGCTCACTCTTCGGATCCCATAGGAAACACAGTATAGTAAAAGAGTGGTCTTTTCTCAAAAGCAGAGTGTGTTTCTTGTAAGGCGAGCTAGTGTTTGTTTCCCAGTAAGAAATGGAGTTGAATCCCATGCAGTTTCTCATCCCACGAGCAAGAGTTGTTATCTGGTAAAAAGAGTCACTATTGCGCTCCCATTTCCATACACAGTGCAAATAGCACTCGCGTCTGTTCACAGCAAGTACAGTGTATTGGAATGAAGAGGAGCTACTGTTCTTGTCAGTTTCCTAAGCAGAGTTGAAGTAGATATGTCCCATGTGTGTAGGAAGCACAGTTCTTTTGTTCTGAGCAAGCTCACTGTTCGGACCCCATAGGAAACACAGTAGAGTAGAAGAGTGCTCTTTTCTCAAAAGCAGAGTGTGTTTCTTGTAAGGCAAGCTAGCGTTTGTTTCCCAGTCCTAAATGGAGTTGAATCACATGCAGTTTCTGGTCCTACGAGCTGGAGTGTTTTTCTGGTAAGGAAAGACACTATTGCGCTCCCATTGACATACACAGTGCAAATAGCACTCGCGTCTGTTCCCATCAAGTACAGTGTATGGGACTGAAGAGGATCTACTGTTCTTGTTAGTTTCCTAAGGAATATTGAACTAGATATGGCCGTGTGTGTAGGAAGCACAGTTCTTTTGTTCTGAGTAAGCTCACTGTTCTGGCCCTATAGGAAACACAGTAGAGTAGAAGAGTGGTCTTTTCTCAAAAGCAGAGTGTGTTTCTTGTAAGGCGAGCTAGCGTTTGTTTCCCAGTCCTAAATGGAGTTGAATCACATGTAGTTTTTGATCCTACGTGCAAGAGTTGTTTTCTGGTAAGGAAAGTCACTATTGCGCTCCCATTGCCACACACAGTGCAAAGAGGACTCGCGTCTGTTCCCATCAAGTTCAGTGTATTGGACTGAAGAGGAGCTACTGTTCTTGTCAGTTTCCTAAGTGGAGTTAAACTAGATGTGGCCCGTGTGTGTAGGAAGCACAACTCTTTTGTTCTGAGCAAGATCACTGTTCTGGCCATATAGGAAAAACAGTAGATTAGAAGAGTGATCTTTTCTCAAAAGCAAAGTGTGTTTCTTGTAAGGCAAGCTAGTGTTTGTTTCCCAGTCCTAAATGGAGTTGAATCACATGCAGTTTCTGGATCTACGAGCAAGAGTTGTTTTCTGGTAAGAAGAGTCACTATTGAGCTCCCATTGTCATACACAGGGCAAATAGCACTGGCGTCTGTTCCCACCAAGTACAGTGTATTGGACTGAAGAGGATCTACTGTTCTTGTAAGTTTCCTAAGCAGAGTTGAACTAGATATAGCCCGTGTGTGTAGGAAGCACAGTTCTTTTGTTGTGTGTAGGAAGCACAGTTCTTTTGTTGTGGTCCTATAGGAAATACAGTAGAGTAGAAGAGTGCTCTTTTCTCAAAAGCAGAGAGTGTTTCTTGTAAGGCGAGCTAGCGTTTGTTTCCCGTCCTCAAAGGAGTTGAATCACATGCAGTTTCTGGACCTACGAGCAAGAGTTGTTTTCTGGTAAGAAGAGTCACTATTTCGCTCCCATTGCCATATACAGTGCAAATAGCACTCGCGTCTGTTCCTAGCAAGTACAGTGTATGGGACTGAAGAGGATCTACTGTTCTTGTTAGTTTCCTAAGCAAAATTCAACTAGATATGGCCATGTGTGTAGGAAGCACAGTTCTTTTGTTCTGAGTAAGCTCACTGTTCTGGCCCTATAGGAAACACAGTAGAGTAGAAGAGTGATCTTTTCTCAAAAGCAGAGTGTGTTTCTTGTAAGGGGAGCTAGCATTTGTTTCCCAGTCCTAAATGTAGTTGAATCACATGCAGTTTTTGATCCTACGAGCAAGAGTTGTTTTCTGGTAAGGAAAATCACTATTGCCCTCCCATTGCCACACACAGTGCAAAGAGGACTCGCGTCTGTTCCCATTAAGTTTAGTGTATTGGACTGAAGAGGAGCTACTGTTCTTGTCAGTTTCCTAAGCAGATTTGAACTAGATATGGCCCGTGAGTGTAGGAAGCACAGTTCTTTTGTACTGTAAGCTCACTGATCGAACCCATAGGAAACACATTAGAGTAGAAGAGTGCCCTTTTATCAAAAGCAGAGTGTTTTTCTTGTAAGGCAAGCTAGCGTTTGTTGCGCAGTCCTAAATGGAGTTGAATCACATGCAGTTTCTGGTCCTACGAGCAAGAGTTGTTTTTCTTGTAAGAAGAGTCACTATTGCGCTCCCATTGTCATACACAGGGCAAATAGCACTGGCGTCTGTTAACAGCATGTACAGTGTATTGGACTGAAGAGGATCTACTGTTCTTGTCAGTTTCCTAAGCAGACTTGAACTAGATATAGTCGGTGTGTGTAGGAAGCACAGTTCTTTTGTTCTGAGCAAGCTCACTATTCTGGCCCTACAAAAAAACACATTAGACTAAAAGAGTGCTCTTTTCTCAAAAGCAGAGTTTGTTTATTGTAAGGCGAGCTAGCGTTTGTTTCCCAGTTATAAATGGAGTTGAATCACGTGCAGTTTCTGGTCCTATGAGCTAGAGTTGTTTTCTGGTAAGAAGAGTCACTATTGCACTCCCATTATCATACACAGGGCAAATAGCACTGGCGTCTGTTCCCAGCATATACAGTGTATTGGACTGAAGAGGAGCTACTGTTCTTGTCAGTTTCCTACGCAGAGATGAACTAGATATAGCCCGTGTGTGTAGGAAGCACAGTTCTTTTGTTCTGAGCAAGCTCACTATTCTGGCCCTATAGGAAACAAAGTAGAGTAGAAGAGTGCTCTTTCCTCAAAAGCAGAGTGTTTTTCTTGTAAAGCGAGCTAGCGTTTGTTTCCCACTCCTAAATGGAGTTGAATCACATGCAGTTTCTGGTCCTACGAGCAAGAGTTGTTTTCTGGTAAGAAGAGTCACTATTGTGCTCCCATTGTCATACACAGGGCAAATAGCACTGGCGTCTGTTACCAGCAAGTACAGTGTATGGGACGGAAGAGGATCTACTGTTCTTGTCCGTTTCCTAAGCAGAATTGAACTAGATATGGCCGTGTGTGTAGGAAGCACAGTTCTTTTGTTCTGAGCAAGCTCACTGTTTTGGCCCTGTAGGAAACACAGTAGAGTAGAAGAGTGCTCTTTTCTCAAAAGCAGAGTGTGTTTCTTGTAAGGCAAGCTAGCGTTTGTTTCCCAGTCCTAAATGGAGTTGAATCACATGCAGTTTCTGGTCCTACGAGCTGGAGTGTTTTTCTGGTAAGGAAAGACACTATTGCGCTCCCATTGACATACACAGTGCAAATAGCACTCGCGTCTGTTCCCATCAAGTACAGTGTATGGGACTGAAGAGGATCTACTGTTCTTGTTAGTTTCCTAAGGAAAATTGAACTAGATATGGCCGTGTGTGTAGGAAGCACAGTTCTTTTGTTCTGAGTAAGCTCACTGTTCTGGCCCTATAGGAAACACAGTAGAGTAGAAGAGTGGTCTTTTCTCAAAAGCAGAGTGTGTTTCTTGTAAGGCGAGCTAGCGTTTGTTTCCCAGTCCTAAATGGAGTTGAATCACATGTAGTTTTTGATCCTACGTGCAAGAGTTGTTTTCTGGTAAGGAAAGTCACTATTGCGCTCCCATTGCCACACACAGTGCAAAGAGGACTCGCGTCTGTTCCCATCAAGTTCAGTGTATTGGACTGAAGAGGAGCTACTGTTCTTGTCAGTTTCCTAAGTGGAGTTAAACTAGATGTGGCCCGTGTGTGTAGGAAGCACAATTCTTTTGTTCTGAGCAAGCTCACTGTTCTGGCCCTATAGGAAAAACAGTAGATTAGAAGAGTGATCTTTTCTCAAAAGCAAAGTGTGTTCCTTGTAAGGCAAGCTAGTGTTTGTTTCCCAGTCCTAAATGGAGTTGAATCACATGCAGATTCTGGATCTACGAGCAAGAGTTGTTTTCTGGTAAGAAGAGTCACTATTGAGCTCCCATTGTCATACACAGGGCAAATAGCACTAGCGTCTGTTCCCACCAAGTACAGTGTATTGGACTGAAGAGGAGCTACTGTTCTTGTAAGTTTCCTAAGCAGAGTTGAACTAGATATAGCCGTGTGTGTAGGAAGCACAGTTCTTTTGTTGTGAGCAAGCTCACTATTCTGGTCCTATAGGAAATACAGTAGAGTAGAAGAGTGCTCTTTTCTCAAAAGCAGAGAGTGTTTCTTGTAAGGCGAGCTAGCGTTTGTTTCCCATCCTCAAAGGAGTTGAATCACATGCAGTTTCTGGTCCTACGAGCAAGAGTTGTTTTCTGGTAAGAAGAGTCACTATTTCGCTCCCATTGCCATATACAGTGCAAATAGCACTCGCGTCTGTTCCTAGCAAGTACAGTGTATGGGACTGAAGAGGATCTACTGTTCTTGTTAGTTTCCTAAGCAAAATTGAACTAGATATGGCCGTGTGTGTAGGAAGCACAGTTCTTTTGTTCTGAGTAAGCTCACTGTTCTGGCCCTATAGGAAACACAGTAGAGTAGAAGAGTGATCTTTTCTCAAAAGCAAAGTGTGTTTCTTGTAAGGGGAGCTAGCATTTGTTTCCCAGTCCTAAATGTAGTTGAATCACGTGCAGTTTTTGATCCTACGAGCAAGAGTTGTTTTCTGGTAAGGAAAATCACTATTGCCCTCCCATTGCCACACACAGTGCAAAGAGGACTCGCGTCTGTTCCCATCAAGTTTAGTGTATTGGACTGAAGAGGAGCTACTGCTCTTGTCAGTTTCCTAAGCAGAGTTGAACTAGATATAGTCGGTGTGTGTAGGAAGCACAGTTCTTTTGTTCAGAGCAAGCTCACTATTCTGGCCCTACAAAAAATACATTAGACTAGAAGAATGCTCTTTTCTCAAAAGCAGAGTGTGTTTCTTGTAAGGCGAGCTAGTGTTTGTTTCCCAGTCTGAAATGGAGTTGAATCCCCTGCAGTTTCTGGTCCTACGAGCAAGAGATGTTTTCTGGTAAGAAGAGTCACTATTGTGCTCCAATTGCCATATACAGTGCAAATAGCTCTCGCGTCTGTGCCCAACAAGTACAGTGTATTGGACTGAAGAGGAGCTACTGTTCTTGTCAGTTTCCTAAGCAGAGTTAAACTAGATATGGCCCGTGTGTGTAGGAAGCACAGTTCTTTTGTTCTGAGCAAGCTCACTGTTCTGGCCCTATAGGAAACACAGTAGAGTAGAAGAGTGATCTTTTCTCAAAAGCAAAGTGTGTTTCTTCTAAGGCAAGCTAGTGTTTGTTTCCCAGTCCTAAATGGAGTTGAATCACATGCAGTGTCTGGTCCTACGAGCAAGAGTTGTTTTCTGGTAAGAAGAGTCACTATTGCGCTCCCATTGTCATACACAGGGGAAATAGCACTGGCGTCTGTTCCCAGCATGTACAGTGTATTGGACTGAAGAGGATCTACTGTTCTTGTCAGTTTCCAAAGCAGAGTTGAACTAGATATAGTCGGTGTGTGAAGGAAGCACAGTTCTTTTGTTCTGAGCAAGTTCACTATTCTGGCCTTACAAAAAACACAGTAGACTAGAAGAGTGCTCTTTTCTCAAAAGCAGAGTGTGTTTATTGTAAGGCGAGCTAGTGTTTGTTTCCCAGTTATAAATGGAGTTGAATCACATGCAGTTTTTGGTCCTACGAGCAAGAGTTGTTTTCTGGTAAGAAGAGACACTATTGCGCTCCCATTATCATACACAGGGCAAATAGCCCTGGCGTCTGTTCCCAGCATGTACAGTGTATTGGACTGAAGAAGAGCTACTGTTCTTGTCAGTTTCCTAAGCAGAGTTGAACTAGATATAACCCGTGTGTATAGGAAGCACAGTTCTTTTGTTCTGAGCAAGCTAACTATTCTGGCCCTATAGGAAACACAGTAGAGTAGAAGACTGCTCTTTTCTCAAAAGCAGAGTGTTTTTCTTGAAAAGTGAGCTAGTGTTTGTTTCCCAGTCCTAAATGGAGTTGAATCTCATGCAGTTTCTGGTCCTACGAGCAAGAGTTGTTTTCTGGTAAGAAGTGTCACTATTGTGCTCCCATTGTCATACACAGGGCAAACAGCACTGGCGTCTGTTCCCAGCAAGTACAGTGTATGGGACGGAAGAGGATCTACTGTTCTTGTCAGATTTCCTAAGCAGAATAGAACTGGATATGGCCCCTGTGTGTAGGAAGCACAATTCATTTGTTCTGAGCAAGCTAACTGTTTTGGCCCTGTAGGAAACACAGTAGAGTAGAAGAGTGCTCTTTTCTCAAAAGCAGAGTGTGTTTCTTGTAAGGCGAGCTAGCGTTTGTTTCCCAGTCCTAAATGGAGTTGAATCACATGCAGTTTTTATCCTAAGAGCTGGAGTTGTTTTCTGGTAAGGAAAGTCACTATTGAGCTCCCATTGCCATACATAGTGCAAATAGCACTCGCGTCTGTTTCCAGCAAGTACACTGTATTGGACTGAAGATGAGCTACTGTTCTTCTCAGTTTCCTAAGCAGAGTTGAAGTAGATATGGCCCCTGTGCGTAGGAAGCACAGTTCTTTTTTTCTGAGCAAGCTCACTATTCTGGCCCTATAGGAAACACAGTAGAGTAGAAGAGTGCTCTTTTGTCAAAAGCAAAGTGTGTTTCTTGTAAGGCGAGCTAGCGTTTGGTTCCCAGTCTTAAATAGAGTTGAATCACATGCAGTTTCTGGTCATACGAGCTAGAGTTGTTTTCTGGTAAGGAAAGTCACTATTGCGCTCCCATTGACATACACAGTGCAAATAGCCCTCGCGTCAGTTCCCAGCAAGTACAGTGTATTGGACTGTAGAGGAGCTACTGTTCTTGTCAGTTTCCTAAGTGGAGTTGAACTAGATATGGCCCGTGTGTGTAGGAAGCACAGTTCTTTTGTTCTGAGCAAGCTCACTGTTCGGACTCCATAGGAAACACTGTAGAGTAGAAGAGTGCTCTTTTCTCAAAAGAAGAGAGTGTTTCTTGTAAGGCGAGCTAGCGTTTGTTTCCCGTCCTAAAAGGAGTTGAATCACTTGCAGTTTCTGGTCCTACGAGCAAGAGTTGTTTTCTGGTAAGAAGAGTCACTATTTCGTTCCCATTGCCATATACAGTGCAAATAGCACTCGCGTCTGTTCCCAGCAAGTACAGTGTATGGGACTGAAGAGGAGCTACTGTTCTTGTCAGTTTCCTAAGCAGAGTTGAACTAGATATAGTCCGTGTGTGTAGGAAGCACAGTTCTTTTGTTCTGACAAGCTCACTATTCTGGCCTTATAGGAAACACATTAGAGTAGAAGAGTGCTCTTTTCTCATAAGCAGAGTGTGATTCTTGTAAGGCGAGCTGGCGTTTGTTTCGCAGTCCTAAATGGAGTTGAATCACATGCAGTTTCTGGTCCTCCGAGCAAGAGTTGTGTTTGGTAAGAAGAGTCACTATTTCGCTCCCATTGCCATATACAGTGCAAATAGCACTCGCGTCTGTTCCCAGCAAGTACAGTGTATGGGACTGAAGAGGATCTACTGTTCTTGTTAGTTTCCTAAGCAAAATTGAACTAGATATGGCCGTGTGTGTAAGAAGCACAGTTCTTTTGTTCTGAGTAAGCTCATTGTTCTGCCCCTATAGGAAACACAGTAAAGAAGAGTGATCTTTTCCCAAAAGCAGAGTGTGTTTCTTGTAAGGGGAGCTAGCATTTGTTTCCCAGTCCTAAATGGAGTTGAATCACGTGCAGTTTTTGATCCTACGAGCAAGAGTTGTTTTCTGGTAAGGAAAATCACTATTGCGCTCCCATTGCCACACACAGTGCAAAGAGGACTCGCGTCTGTTCCCATCAAGTACAGTGTATTGGACTGAAGAGGAGCTACTGTTCTTGTCAGTTTCCTAAGCAGAGTTGAACTAGATATGGCCCGTGTGTGTAGGAAGCTCAGTTCTTTTGTACTGTAAGCTCACTGATCGAACCCATAGGAAACACATTAGAGTAGAAGAGTGCCCTTTTCTCAAAAGCAGAGTGTGTTTCTTGTAAGGCGAGCTAGCGTTTGTTTCGCAGTCCTAAATGGAGTTGAATCACATGCAGTTTGTGGTCCTATGAGCAAGAGATGTTTTCTGGTAAGAAGAGTCACTATTGCGGTCCCATTGTCATACACATTGCAAATAGCACTAGCATCTTTCCCCTGCATGTACAGTGTATTGGACTGAAGAGGATCTACTGTTCTTGTCAGTTTCCTAAGCAGAATTGAACTGGATATGTCCCGTGTGTAGGAAGCACAGTTCTTTTGTTCTGAGCAAGCTCACTGTTTGGACCCCAAATGAAACAAAGTAGAGTAGAAGAGTGCTCTTTTCTCAAAAGCAGAGTGTGTTTATTGTAAGGCAAGCTAGCGTTTGTTTCCCAGTTATAAATGGAGTTGAATCACATGCAGTGTCTGGTCCTACGAGCAAGAGTTGTTTTCTGGTAAGAAGAGTCACTATTGCGCTCCCATTATCATACACAGGGCAAATAGCACTGGCGTCTGTTCCCAGCATGTACAGTGTATTGGACTGAAGAGGAGCTACTGTTCTTGTCAGTTTCCTAAGCAGAGTTGAACTAGATATGGCCCCTGTGTGTAGGAAGCACAGTTCTTTTGTTCTGAGCAAGCTGACTGTTCGGACCCCATAGGAAACACAGTAGAGTAGAAGAGTGCTCTTTTCTCAAAAGCAGAGTGTGTTTCTTGTAAGGCGAACTAGTGCTTGTTTCCCAGTCTCAAATGGAGTTGAATCCCATGCAGTTTCTGGTCCTACGAGCAAGAGATGTTAACTGGTAGAAGAATCACTATTGCGCTCCCAATGCCATATACAGTGCAAATAGCTCTGGCGTCTGTTCCCAGCAAGTACAGTGTATTGGACTGAAGAGGAGCTACTGTTCTTGTCAGTTTCCTCAGCAGAATTGAACTAGATATGGCCATGTGTGTAGGAAGCACAGTTCTTTTGTTCTGAGTAAGCTCACTGTTCTGACCATATAGGAAATACCGTAGAGTAGAAGAGTGATCTTTTCTCAAAAGCAGAGTATTTTTCTTGTAAGGGGAGCGAGCATTTGTTTCCCAGTCCTAAATGGAGTTGAATCACATGCATTTTTTGATCCTACGAGCAAGCGTTGTTTTCTGGTAAGGAAAGTCACTATTGCGCTCCCATTGCCACACACAGTGCAAAGAGTACTCGCGTCTGTTCCCATCAAGTACAGTGTATTGGACTGAAGAGGAGCTACTGTTCTTGTCAGTTTCCTAAGCAGAGTTGAACTAGATATGGCCCGTGTGTGTAGGAAGGACAGTTCTTTTCTACTGTAAGCTCACTGATCGAACCCATAGGAAACACAGTAGAGTAGAAGAGTGCCCTTTTCTCAAAAACAGAGTGTGTTTTTTGTAAGGCGAGCTAGCGTTTGTTTCGCAGTCGTAAATGGAGTTGAATCACATGCAGTTTCTGGTCCTACGAGCAAGAGTTGTTTTCTGGTAAGAAGAGTCAATATTGCGCTCCCATTGTCATACACATTACAAATAGCACTGGCGTCTGTTCCCAGCATGTACAGTGTATTGGACTGAAGAGGATATACTGTTCTTGTCAGTTTCCTAAGCAGAATTGAACTAGATATGGCCATGTGTGTAGGAAGCACAGTTCTTTTGTTCTGAGCAAGCTCACTGTTCTAGCCCTATAGGAAACACAGTAGAGTAGAAGAGAGATCTTTTTTCAAAAGCAGAGTGTTTTTCTTGTAAGGCGACCTAGTGTTTGTTTCCCAGTCCTAAATGGAGTTGAATCACATGCAGTTTCTGGTCCTACGAGCAAGAGTTGTTTTCTGATAAGAAGAGTCACTATTCCACTCCCATTGACATACACATTACAAATATGCTGGCGTCTGTTTCCAGCATGTACAGTGTATTGGACTGAAGAGTATCTACTGTTCTTGTCAGTTTCCTAAGCAGAATTGAACTAGATATGGCCGTGTGTGTAGGAAGCACAGTTCTTTTGTTCTGAGCAAGCTCACTGTTCTGGCCCTATAGGAAACACAGTAGAGTAGAAGAGTGATCTTTTCTCAAAAGCAGAGTGTGTTTCTTGTAAGGCGAGCTAGTGTTGGTTTCCCAGTCCTAAATGGAGTTGAATCACATGCCGTTTTTGGTCCTATGAGTAAGAGTTGTTTTCTGGTAAGGAAAGTCACTATTGTGCTCCCATTGCCATACACAATGCAAATAGCACTCATGTCTGTTCCCTTTAAGTATAGTGTATTGGACTGAAGTGTAGCTACTGTTCTTGTCAGTTTCCTGAATAGAGTTGAACAGATATGGCCCGTGTGTGTAGGAAGCACAGTTCTTTTGTTCTGAGCAAGCTCACTGTTCAGACCACATAGGAAACACTGTAGAGAAGAAGAGTGCTCTTTTCTCAAAAGCAGAGTGTGTTTCTTGTAAGGCGAGCTAGTGTTTGTTTTGCAGTCCTAAATGGAGTTGAATCACATGCAGTTTCTTGTCCTAGGAGCAAGAGTTGTTTTCTGGTAAGAAGAGTCACTATTGAGCTCCCATTGTCATACACAGGGCAAATAGCACTGGCGTCTGTTCCCAGTAAGTACAGTGTATTGGACTGAAGAGGAGCTATTGTTCTTGTCAGTTTCCTAAGCAGAGTTGAACTAGATATAGCCCGTGTGTGTAGGAAGCACAGTTCTTTTGTTCTGAGCAAGCTCACTCTTTGGAACTTAAAGGAAACACAGAAGAGTAGAAGAGTGCTCTTTTATCATAAGCAGAGTGTGTTTCTTATAAGGCGAGCTAGCGTTTGTTTCGCAGTATTAAATGGAGTTGAATCACATGCAGTTTTTGTCCTACGAGCAAGAGTAGTTTTCTGGTAAGGAAAGTCACTATTGTGCTCCCATTGCCATACACAGTGCAAATAGCACTCGCGTCTGTTCCCATTAAGTACAGTGTATTGGACTGAAGAGGAGCTACTGTTCGTGTCAGTTTCCTAGGTAGAGTTGAACTAGATATGGCCCGTGTGTGTAGAAAGCACAGTTCTTTTGTTCTGAGCAAGCTCACTGTTCAGACCCCATAGGAAACACTGTAGAGTAGAAGAGTGCTCTTTTCTCAAAAGCAGAGTGTGTTTCTTGTAAGGCGAGCTAGCGTTTGTTTTGCAGTCCTAAATGGAGTTGAATCACACGCAGTTTCAGGTCCTATGAGCAAGAGATTTTTCTTTTAAGAAGTGACACTATTGAGCTCCCATTGTCATTCACAGTGCAAATAGCACTGGCGTCTGTTCCCAGCAAGTACAGTGTATTGGACTGTAGTGGACCAACTGTTCTTGTCAGTTTCCTAAGCAGAGTTGAACTAGATATAGCCAGTGTGTGTAGGATGCAAAGTTCTTTTGTTCTGAGCAAGCTCACTATTCTGGCCCTATAGGAAAAACAGTAGAGTAGAAGAGTGTTCTTTTCTCAAAAGCAGAGAGTGTTTCTTGTAAGGCGAGCTAGCGTTTTTTTCCCGTCCTAAATCTAGTTGAGTCACATGCAGTTTCTGGTCCTAAGAACAAGAGTTGTTTTCTGGTAAGAAGAGTCACTATTGCGCTCCCATTGTCATACACAGGGCAAATAGCAATCGCGTCTGTTCCCAGCATGTACAGTGTATTGGACTGAAGATGATCTACTGCTCTTGTCAGTTTCCTAAGCAGAGTTGAACTAGATATGGCCCGTTTGTGTAGGAAGCACAGTTCTTTTGTTCTGAGCAAGCTCACTGTTCAGGCCCTATAGAAAACACAGTAGAGTAGAAGAGTGATCTTTTCTCAAAAGCAGAGTGTGTTTCTTGTAAGGCGAGCTAGCATTTGTTTCCCAGTCCTAAATGGAGTTGAATCACATGCAGTTTTTGATCCTATGAGCAAGAGTTGTTTTATGGTAAGGTAAGTCACTATTGTGCTCCCATTGCCATTAACAGTGCAAATAGCACTCGCGTCTGTTCCCAGCAAGTACAGTGTATTGGACTGAAGAGGAGCTACTGTTCTTGTCAGTTTCGTAAGCAGAATTGACCTAGATATTGCCCGTGTGTGTAGGAAGCACAGTTCTTTTGTTCTGAGCAAGCTCACTTTTCTGGCCCTATAGGAAACACAGTAGAGTAGAAGAGTGCTCTTTTCTCAAAAGCAGAGTGTGTTTCTTGTAATGCGAGCTAGCGTTTGTTTCGCAGTCCTAAATGGAGTTGAATCACATGCAGTTTCTGGTCCTACGAGCAAGAGTTGTTTTCTGGTAAGAAGAGTCAATATTGCGCTCCCATTGTCATACACATTACAAATAGCACTGGCGTCTGTTCCCAGCATGTACAGTGTATTGGACTGAAGAGGATATACTGTTCTTGTCAGTTTCCTAAGCAGAATTGAACTAGATATGGCCGTGTGTGTAGGAAGCACAGTTCTTTTGTTCTGAGCAAGCTCACTGTTCTGGCCCTATAGGAAACACAGTAGAGAAGAAGAGTAATCTTTTTTCAAAAGCAGAATGTTTTTCTTGTAAGGCGACCTAGTGTTTGTTTCCCAGTCCTAAATGGAGTTGAATCACATGCAGTTTCTGGTCCTACGAGCAAGAGTTGTTTTCTGATAAGAAGAGTCACTATTCCACTTCCATTGACATACACATTACAAATATGCTGGCCTCTCTTCCCAGCATGTACAGTGTAGTGGACTGAAGAGTATCTACTGTTCTTGTCATTTTCCTAAGCAGAATTGAACTAGATATGGCCGTGTGTGTAGGAAGCACAGTTCTTTTGTTCTGAGCAAGCTCACTGTTCTGGCCCTATAGGAAACACAGTAGAGTAGAAGAGTGATCTTTTCTCAAAAGCAGAGTGTGTTTCTTGTAAGGCGAGCTAGTGTTTGTTTCCCAGTCCTAAAAGGAGTTGAATCACATGCCGTTTTTGGTCCTACGAGCAAGAGTTGTTTTCTGGTAAGGAAAGTCACTATTGTGCTCCCATTGCCATACACAGTGCAAATAGCACTCACGTCTGTTCCCATTAAGTACAGTGTATTGGACTGAAGTGGAGATACTGTTCTTGTCAGGTTCCTAAATAGAGTTGAACAGATATGGCCCGTGTGTGTAGGAAGCACAGTTCTTTTGTTCTGAGCAAGCTCACTGTTCAGACCACATAGGATACACTGTAGAGTAGAAGAGTGCTCTTTTCTCAAAACCAGAGTGAGTTTCTTGTAAGGCAAGCCAGCGTTTGTTTTGCAGTCCTAAATGGAGTTGAGAGACATGCAGTTTCTGGTCCTAAGAACAAGAGTTGTTTTCTGGTAAGAAGAGTCACTATTGAGCTCCCATTGTCATACACAGGGCAAATAGCACTCGCGTCTGTTCCCAGCAAATACAGTGTATTGCACTGAAGATGATCTACTGCTCTTGTCAGTTTCCTAAGCAGAGTTGAAGTAGATATGGCCCGTGTGTGTAGGAAGCACAGTTCTTTTGTTCTGAGCAAGCTCACTGTTCTGGCACTATAGGAAACACAGTAGAGTAGAAGAGTGCTCTTTTCTCAAAAGCAGAGTGTGTTTCTTGTAAGGCGAGCTAGCATTTGTTTCTCAGTCCTAAATGGAGTTGAATCACATGCAGTTTCTGGTCCTACGAGCAAAAGATGTATTCTGGTAAGGAAAGTCACTATTGTGCTCCCTTTGTGATAACAGTGCAAATAGCACTCACGTCTGTTCCCAGCAAGTACAGTGTATTGGACTGAAGAGGAGCTACTATTCTTGTCAGTTTCCTAAGCAGAGTTGAACTAGATATGGCTCGTGTGTGTAGGAACACAGTTCTTTTGTTCTGAGCAAGCTCATTCTTCTGGCCCTATAGGAAACACAGAAGAGTAGAAGAGTGCTCTTTTCTCAAAAGCAGAGTGTGTTTCTTGTAAGGCGAGCTAGCGTTTGTTTCCCAGTCCTAAATTGAGTTGAATCACATGCAGTTTTTGGTCCTACGAGCTAGAGTTGTTTTCTGGTAAGGAAAGTCACTATTGCGCTCCCATTGCCACACACAGTGCAAAGAGGACTCGCGTCTGTTCCCATCAAGTACAGTGTATTGGACTGAAGAGGAGCTACTGTTCTTGTCAGTTTCCTAAGCAGAGTTGAACTAGATATGGCCTGTGTGTGTAGGAAGCACAGTTCTTTTTTTCTGAGCAAGCTCACTGTTCGAACCCATAGTAAACACAGTAGATTAGAAGAGTGCTCTTTTCTCAAAAGCAGAGTGTCTTCCTTATAAGGCGAGCTAGCATTTGTTTCCCAGTCCTAAATGGAGTTGAATCACATGCAGTTTCTGGTCCTACGCGCAAGAGTTGTTTTCTGGTAAGAAGAGTGACTATTGTGCTCCCATTGTCATACACAGGGCAAATAGCACTGGCATCTGTTCCCAGCATGTACAGTGTATTGGACTGAAGAGGATCTACTGTTCTTGTCAGTTTCCTAAGCAGAATTTAACTAGATATGGCCATGTGTGTAGGAAGCACAGTTCTTTTGTTCTGAGCAAGCTCACTGTTCTGGCCCTATAGAAAACACAATAGAGTAGAAGAGTGATCTTTTCTCAAAAGCAGAGTGTGTTTCTTGTAAGGCGAGCTAGCATTTGTTTCCCAGTCCTAAATGGAGTTGAATCACATGCAGTTTTTGATCCTAAGAGCAAGAGTTGTTTTCTGGTAAGGTAAGTCACTATTGTGCTCCCATTGCCATACACAGTGCAAATAGCACTTGCGTCTGTTCCCCGCAAGTACAGTGTATTGGACTGAAGAGTAGCTACTGTTCTTGTCAGTTTCGTAAGCAGAATTGACCTAGATATTGCAGGTGTGTGTAGGAAGCACAGTTCTTTGTTCTGAGCAAGCTCACTATTCTGGCCATATAGGAAACACTGTAGAGAAGAAGAGTGCTCTTTTCTCAAAAGCAGAGTGTGTTTCTTGTAAGACGAGCTAGCATTTGTTTTGCAGTCCTAAATGGAGTTGAATCACATGCAGTTTCTTGTCCTAGGAGCAAGAGTTGTTTTCTGGTAAGAAGAGTCACTATTGAACTCCCATTGTCATACACAGGGCAAATAGCACTGGCGTCTGTTCCCAGTAAGTACAGTGTATTGGAATGAAGAGGAGCTACTGTTCTTGTCAGTTTCCTAAGCAGAGTTGAACTAGATATAGCCCGTGTGTGTAGGAAGCACAGTTCTTTTGTTCTGAGCAAGCTCACTGTTTGGAACTTAAAGGAAACACAGAAGAGTAGAATAGTGCTCTTTTATCATAAGCAGAGTGTGTTTCTTATAAGGCGAGCTAGCGTTTGTTTCGCAGTACTAAATGGAGTTGAATCACATGCAGTTTTTGTCCTACGAGCAAGAGTAGTTTTCTGGTAAGGAAAGTCACTATTGTGCTCCCATTGCCATACACAGTGCAAATAGCACTCGCGTCTGTTCCCATTAAGTACAGTGTATTGGACTGAAGAGGAGCTACTGTTCGTGTCAGTTTCCTAGGTAGAGTTGAACTAGATATGGCCCGTGTGTGTAGGAAGCACAGTTCTTTTGTTCTGAGCAAGCTCACTGTTCAGACCCCATAGGAAACACAGTAGAGTAGAAGAGTGCTCTTTTCTCAAAAGCAGAGTGTGTTTCTTGTAAGGCGAGCTAGCGTTTGTTTTGCAGTCCTAAATGGAGTTGAATCACACGCAGTTTCAGGTCCTATGAGCAAGAGATTTTTCTGGTAAGAAGAGACACTATTGAGCTCCCATTGTCATTCACAGGGCAAATAGCACTGGCGTCTGTTCCCATCAAGTACAGTGTATTGGACTGTAGTGGACAAACTGTTCTTGTCAGTTTCCTAAGCAGAGTTGAACTAGATATAGCCAGTGTGTGTAGGATGCAAAGTTCTTTTGTTCTGAGCAAGCTCACTATTCTGGCCCTATAGGAAAAACAGTAGAGTAGAAGAGTGTTCTTTTCTCAAAAGCAGAGAGTGTTTCTTGTAAGGCGAGCTAGCGTTTTTTTCCCGTCCTAAATCTAGTTGAGTCACATGCAGTTTCTGGTCCTAAGAACAAGAGTTGTTTTCTGGTAAGAAGAGTCACTATTGCGCTCCCATTGTCATACACAGGGCAAATAGCACTCGCGTCTGTTCCCAGCATGTACAGTGTATTGGACTGAAGATGATCTACTGCTCTTGTCAGTTTCCTAAGCAGAGTTGAACTAGATATGGCCCGTTTGTGTAGGAAGCACAGTTCTTTTGTTCTGAGCAAGCTCACTGTTCAGGCCCTATAGAAAACACAGTAGAATAGAAGAGTGATCTTTTCTCAAAAGCAGAGTGTGTTTCTTGTAAGGCGAGCTAGCATTTGTTTCCCAGTCCTAAATGGAGTTGAATCACATGCAGTTTTTGATCCTATGAGCAAGAGTTGTTTTATGGTAAGGTAAGTCACTATTGTGCTCCCATTGCCATTAACAGTGCAAATAGCACTCGCGTCTGTTCCCAGCAAGTACAGTGTATTGGACTGAAGAGGAGCTACTGTTCTTGTCAGTTTCGTAAGCAGAATTGACCTAGATATTGCCCGTGTGTGTAGGAAGCACAGTTCTTTTGTTCTGAGCAAGCTCACTTTTCTGGCCCTATAGGAAACACAGTAGAGTAGAAGAGTGCTCTTTTCTCAAAAGCAGAGTGTGTTTCTTGTAATGCGAGCTAGCGTTTGTTTTGCAGTCCTAAATGGAGTTGAATCACATGCAGTTTCTGGTTCTACGAGCAAGAGTTGTTTTCTGGTAAGAAGAGTCAATATTGCGCTCCCATTGTCATACACATTACAAATAGCACTGGCGTCTGTTCCCAGCATGTACAGTGTATTGGACTGAAGAGGATATACTGTTCTTGTCAGTTTCCTAAGCAGAGTTGAACTAGATATGGCCCCTGTGTGTAGGAAGCACAGTTCTTTTGTTCTGAGCAAGCTGACTGTTCAGACCCCATAGGAAACACAGTAGAGTAGAAGAGTGCTCTTTTCTCAAAAGCAGAGTGTGTTTCTTGTAAGGCGAACTAGTGCTTGTTTCCCAGTCTGAAATGGAGTTGAATCCCATGCAGTTTCTGGTCCTACGAGCAAGAGATGTTAACTGGTAAGGAGAGTCACTATTGCGCTCCCATTGCCATATACAGTGCAAATAGCTCTCGCGTCTGTTCCCAGCAAGTACAGTGTATTGGACTGAAGAGGAGCTACTGTTCTTGTCAGTTTCCTAAGCGTAGTTAAACTAGATATGGCCCGTGTGTGTAGGAAGCACAGTTCTTTTTTTCTGAGCAAGCTCACTGTTCGAACCCATAGTAAACACAGTAGATTAGAAGAGTGCTCTTTTCTCAAAAGCAGAGTGTGTTCCTTATAAGGCGAGCTAGCATTTGTTTCCCAGTCCTAAATGGAGTTGAATCACATGCAGTTTCTGGTCCTACGCGCAAGAGTTGTTTTCTGGTAAGAAGAGTGACTATTGCGCTCCCATTGTCATACACAGGGCAAATAGCACTGGCAACTGTTCCCAGCATGTACAGTGTATTGGACTGAAGAGGATCTACTGTTCTTGTCAGTTTCCTAAGCAGAATTGAACTAGATATGGCCATGTGTGTAGGAAGCACAGTTCTTTTGTTCTGAGCAAGCTCACTGTTCTGGCCCTATAGAAAACACAATAGAGTAGAAGAGTGATCTTTTCTCAAAAGCAGAGTGTGTTTCTTGTAAGGCAAGCCAGCGTTTGTTTTGCAGTCCTAAATGGAGTTGAGTCACATGCAGTTTCTGGTCATACGAGCAAAAGATGTATTCTGGTAAGGAAAGTCACTATTGTGCTCCCTTTGTGATAACAGTGCAAATAGCACTCACATCTGTTCCCAGCAAGTACAGTGTATTGGACTGAAGAGGAGCTACTATTCTTGTCAGTTTCCTAAGCAGAGTTGAACTAGATATGGCTCATGTGTGTAGGAACACAGTTCTTTTGTTCTGAGCAAGCTCACTCTTCTGGCCCTATAGGAAACACAGAAGAGTAGAAGAGTGCTCTTTTCTCAAAAGCAGAGTGTGTTTCTTGTAAGGCGAGCTAGCGTTTGTTTCCCTGTCCTAAATTGAGTTGAAT
This sequence comes from Peromyscus eremicus, assembly GCF_949786415.1. NCBI lineage: Eukaryota > Metazoa > Chordata > Mammalia > Rodentia > Cricetidae > Peromyscus > Peromyscus eremicus. Next base: position 146,316 of record NW_026734627.1, read on the forward strand.
CACATGCAGTTTTTGGTCCTACGAGCTAGAGTTGTTTTCTGGTAAGGAAAGTCACTATTGTGCTCCCATTGCCACACACAGTACAAAGAGGACTCGCGTCTGTTCCCATCAAGTACAGTGTATTGGACTGAAGAGGAGCTACTGTTCTTGTCAGTTTCCTAAGCAGAGTTGAACTAGATATGGCCCGTGTGTGTAGGAAGCCCAGTTATTTTGAACTGTAAGCTCACTGATCGAACACATAGGAAACAGAGTAGAGTAGAAGAGTGCTCTTTTCTCAAAAGCAGAGTGTGTTTCTTGTAAGGCGAGTTAGTTTTAGTTTCCCAGTCCTAAATGGAGTTGAATCACATGCAGTTTCTGGTCTTACGAGCAAGAGTTGTTTTCTGGTAAGACGAGTCACTATTGCGCTCCCATTGTCATACACAGAGCAAATAGCACTGGGGTCTGTTCCCAGCATGTACAGTGTATTGGACTGAAGAGGATCTACTGTTCTTGTCAGTTTCCTAAGCAGAATTGAACTAGATATGGCCGTGTGTGTAGGAAGCACAGTTCTTTTGTTCTGAGCAAGCTCACTGTTTTGGCCCTATAGGAAACACAGTAGACTAGAAGAGTGCTCTTTTCTCAAAAGCAGAGTGTGTTTCTTGTAAGGCGAGATAGCGTTTGTTTCCCAGTCCTAAATGGAGTTGAATCACATGCAGTTTTTGATCCTACGAGAAAGAGTTGTTTTCTGGTAAGGAAAGTCACTATTGCGCTACCATTGCCACACACAGTGCAAAGAGGACTCACGTCTTTTCCCATCAAGTACAGAGTATTGGACTGAAGAGGAGCTACTGTTCTTGTCAGTTTCCTAAGCAGAGTTGAACTAGATATGGCCCCTGTGTGTAGGAAGCACAGTTCTTTTGTTCTGAGCAAGCTGACTGTTCGGACCCCATAGGAAACACAGTAGAGTAGAAGAGTGCTCTTTTCTCAAAAGCAGAGTGTGTTTCTTGTAAGGCGAACTAGTACTTGTTTCCCAGTCTCAAATGGAGTTGAATCCCATGCAGTTTCTGGTCCTACAAGCAAGAGATGTTAACTGGTAGAAGAATCACTATTGCGCTCCCAATGCCATATACAGTGCAAATAGCTCTGGCGTCTGTTCCCAGCAAGTACAGTGTATTGGACTGAAGAGGAGCTACTGTTCTTGTCAGTTTCCTCAGCAGAATTGAACTAGATATGGCCATGTGTGTAGGAAGCACAGTTCTTTTGTTCTGAGTAAGCTCACTGTTCTGACCCCGTAGGAAATACCGTAGAGTAGAAGAGTGATCTTTTCTCAAAGGCAGAGTATTTTTCTTGTAAGGGGAGCTAGCATTTGTTTCCCAGTCCTAAATGGAGTTGAATCACATGCATTTTTTGATCCTACGAGCAAGCGTTGTTTTCTGGTAAGGAAAGTCACTATTGCGCTCCCATTGGCACACACAGTGCAAAGAGTACTCGCGTCTGTTCCCATCAAGTACAGTGTATTGGACTGAAGAGGAGCTACTGTTCTTGTCAGTTTCCTAAGCAGATTTGAACTAGATATGGCCCGTGTGTGTAGGAAGGACAGTTCTTTTCTACTTTAAGCTCACTGATCGAACCCATAGGAAACACAGTAGAGTAGAAGAGTGCCCTTTTCTCAAAAACAGAGTGTGTTTTTTGTAAGGCGAGCTAGCATTTGTTTTCCAGTCCTAAATGGAGTTGAATCACATCCAGTTTTTGGTCCTACGAGCAAGAGTTGTTTTCTATTAAAAAGAGTCACTATTGTGCTCCCATTGTCATACACAGGGCAAATTGCACTGGCGTCTGTTCCCAGCATGTACAGTTTATTGGACTGAAAAGGATCTACTGTTCTTGTCAGTTTCCTAAGCAGAATTGAACTAGATATGGCCATGTGTGTAGGAAGCACAGTTCTTTTGTTCTGAGCAAGCTCACTGTTTTGGCCCTATAGGAAACACAGTAGAGTAGAAGAGTGCTCTTTTCTCAAAAGCAGAGTGTGTTTCTTGTAAGGCGAACTAGCGTTTGTTTCCCAGTCCTAAATGGAGTTGAATCCCATGCAGTTTTTGGTCCTACGAGCTAGATGTTTTCTGGTAAGGAAAGTCACTATTGCGCTCCCATTGCCACACACAGTGCAAAGAGGACTCGCGTCTGTTCCCATCAAGTACAGTGTATTGGACTGAAGAGGAGCTACTGTTCTTGTCAGTTTCCTAAGCAGAGTTGAACTAGATATGGCCCCTGTGTGTAGGAAGCAAAGTTCTTTTGTTCTGAGCAAGCTGACTGTTCGGACCCCATAGGAAACACAGTAAAGTAGAAGAGTGCTCTTTTTTCAAAGCAGAGTGTGTTTCTTGTAAGGTGAACTAGTGCATGTTTCCCAGTCTGAAATGGACTTGAATCCCATGCAGTTTCTGGATCTACGAGCAAGAGTTGTTTTCTGGTAAGAAGAGTCACTATTGCGCTCCCATTGTCATACACAGGGCAAATAGCACTGGCGTCTGTTCCCAGCATGTACAGTGTATTGGACTGAAGAGGATGTACTGTTCTTGTCAGTTTCCTAAGCAGAATTGAACTAGATATGGCCGTGTGTGTAGGAAGCACAGTTCTTTTGTTCTGAGCAAGCTCACTGTTTTGGCCCTATAGGAAACACAGTAGAGTAGAAGAGTGCTCTTTTCTCAAAAGCAGAGTGAGTTTCTTGTAAGGCGAGCTAGCGTTTGTTTCCTAGTCCTAAATGGAGTTGAATCACATGCAGTTTTTGGTCCTACGAGCTAGAGTTGTTTTCTGGTACGGAGAGTCACTATTGCGCTCCCATTGCCACACACAGTGCAAAGAGGACTCGCGTCTGTTCCCATCAAGTACAGTGTATTGGACTGAAGAGGAGCTACTGTTCTTGTCAGTTTCCTAAGCAGAGTTGAACTAGATATGGCCCCTGTGTGTAGGAAGCACAGTTCTTTTGTTCTGAGCAAGCTGACTGTTCAGACCCCATAGGAAACACAGTAGAGTAGAAGAGTGCTCTTTTCTCAAAAGCAGAGTGTGTTTCTTGTAAGGCGAACTAGTGCTTGTTTCCCAGTCTGAAATGGAGTTGAATCCCATGCAGTTTCTGGTCCTACGAGCAAGAGATGTTAACTGGTAAGAAGAGTCACTATTGCGCTCCCATTGCCATATACAGTGCAAATAGCTCTCGCGTCTGTTCCCAGCAAGTACAGTGTATTGGACTGAAGAGCAGCTACTGTTCTTGTCAGTTTCCTAAGCGTAGTTAAACTAGATATGGCCCGTGTGTGTAGGAAGCACAGTTCTTTTTTTCTGAGCAAGCTCACTGTTCGAACCCATAGTAAACACAGTAGATTAGAAGAGTGCTCTTTTCTCAAAAGCAGAGTGTGTTCCTTATAAGGCGAGCTAGCATTTGTTTCTCAGTCCTAAATGGAGTTGAATCACATGCAGTTTCTGGTCCTACGCGCAAGAGTTGTTTTCTGGTAAGAAGAGTGACTTTTGCGATCCCATTGTCATACTCAGGGCAAATAGCACTGGCATCTGTTCCCAGCATGTACAGTGTATTGGACGGAATAGGATCTACTGTTCTTGTCAGTTTCCTAAGCAGAATTGAACTAGATATGGCCATGTGTGTAGGAAGCATAGTTCTTTTGTTCTGAGCAAGCTCACTGTTCTGGCCCTATAGAAAACACAATAGAGTAGAAGAGTGATCTTTTCTGAAAAGCAGAGTGTGTTTCTTGTAAGGCGAGCTAGCATTTGTTTCCCAGTCCTAAATGGAAATGAATCACATGCAGTTTTTGATCCTAAGAGCAAGAGTTGTTTACTGGTAAGGTAAGTCACTATTGTGCTCCCATTGCCATACACAGTGCAAATAGCACTCGCGTCTGTTCCCAGCAAGTACAGTGTATTGGACAGAAGAGGAGCTACTGTTCTTGTCAGTTTCCTAAGCAGAGTTGAACTATATGGCCCGTGTGTGTGAAGCACAGTTCTTTGTTCTGAGCAAGCTAAATTTTCGGACCCCATAGTAAACACAGTAGAGTAGAAGAGTGCTCTTTTCTCAAAAGCAGAGTGTGTTTCTTTTAAAGTGAGCTAGTGTTTGTTTCCCAGTCAGAAACGGAGTTGAATCCCATGCAGTTTCTGGTCCTACGAGCAAGAGTTGTTTTCTGGTAAGAAGAGTCAATATTGCGCTCCCATTGCCATACACCGTGCAAATAGCACTCGCATCTGTTCCCAGCATGTACAGTGTATTTGACTGAAGAGGATATACTGTTCTTGTCAGTTTCCTATGCAGAATTGAACTAGATATGGCCGTGTGTGTAGGAAGCACAGTTCTTTTGTTCTGAGCAAGCTCACTGTTCTGGCCCGATAGGAAACACAGTAGAGCAGAAGAGTGATCTTTTTTCAAAAGCAGAGTGTTTTTCTTGTAAGGCGACCTAATGTTTGTTTCCCAGTCCTAAATGGAGTTGAATCACATGCAGTTTCTGGTCCTACGAGCAAGAGTTGTTTTCTGATAAGAAGAGTCACTATTCCACTCCCATTGACATACACATTACAAATATGCTGGCTTCTGTTCCCAGCATGTACAGTGTATTGGACTGAAGAGTATCTACTGTTCTTGTCAGTTTCCTAAGCAGAATTGAACTAGATATGGCCGTGTGTGTAGGAAACACAGTTCTTTTGTTCTGAGCAAGCTCACTGTTCTGGGCCTATAGGAAACACAGTAGAGTAGAAGAGTGATCTTTTCTCAAAAGCAGAGTGTGTTTCTTGTAAGGCGAGCTTGTGTTTGTTTCCCAGTCCTAAAATGAGTTGAATCACATGCCGTTTTTGGTCCTATGAGCAAGAGTTGTTTTCTGGTAAGGAAAGTCACTATTGTGCTCCCATTTCCATACACAGTGCAAATAGCACTCACGTCTGTTCCCATTAAGTACAGTGTATTGGACTAAAGTGGAGCTACTGTTCTTGTCAGTTTCCTAAATAGAGTGGAACAGATATGGCACGTGTGTGTAGGAAGCACAGTTCTTTTGTTCTGAGCAAGCTCACTGTTCAGACCACATAGGAAACACTGTAGAGTAGAAGAGTGCTCTTTTCTCAAAAGCAGAGTGTGTTTCTTTTAAGGTGAGCTAGCGTTTGTTTTGCAGTCCTAAATGGAGTTGAATCACATGCAGTTTCTGGTCCGAGGAGCAAGAGTTGTTTTCTGGTAAGAAGAGTCACTATTGAGCTCCCATTGTCATACACAGGGCAAATAGCACTGGCGTCTGTTCCCAGCAAGTACAGTGTATTGGACTGAAGAGGAGCTACTGTTCTTGTCAGTTTCCTAAGCAGAGTTGAACTAGATATAGCCCGTGTGTGTAGGAAGCACAGTTCTTTTGTTCTGAGCAAGCTCACTGTTTGGAACTTAAAGGAAACACAGAAGAGTAGAAGAGTGCTCTTTTATCATAAGCAGAGTGTGTTTCTTGTAAGGCGAGCTAGCGTTTGTTTCGCAGTCCTAAAAGGAGTTGAATCACATGCAGTTTTTGGTCCTACGAGCAAGAGTTGTTTTCTGGTAAGGAAAGTCACTATTGTGCTCCCATTGCCATACACAGTGCAAATAGCACTCGCGTCTGTTCCCATTATGTACAGTGTATTGGACTGAAGAGAAGCTACTGTTCTTGTCAGTTTCCTAGGTAGAGTTGAACTAGATATGGCCCGTGTTTGTAGGAAACACAGTTCTTTTGTTCTGAGCAAGCTCACTGTTCAGACCCCATAGGAAACACTGTAGAGTAGATGAGTGCTCTTTTCTCAAAAGCAGAGTGTGTTTCTTGTAAGGCAAGCTAGTGTTTGTTTTGCAGACCTAAATGGAGTTGAATCACATGCAGTTTCAGGTCCTACGAGCAAGAGATTTTTCTGGTAAGAAGAGTCACTATTGAGCTCCCATTGTCATACATAGGGCAAATAGCACTGGCGTCTGTTCCCAGCAAGTACAGTGTATTGGACTGAAGTGGACCAACTATTCTAGTCAGTTTCCTAAGCAGAGTTGAACTAGATATAGCCAGTGTGTGTAGGATGCACAGTACTTTTGTTCTGAGCAAGCTCACTATTCTGGCCCTATAGGAAACACAGTAGAGTAGAAGAGTGCTCTTTTCTCAAAAGCAGAGAGTGTTTATTGTAAGGTGAGCTAGCGTTTTTTTCCCGTCCTAAATCTAGTTGAGTCACATGCAGTTTCTGGTCCTACGAACAAGAGTTGTTTTCTGGTAAGAAGAGTCACTATTGCGCTCCCATTGTCATACACAGGGCAAATAGCACTCGCGTCTGTTTTCAGCAAGTACAGTGTATTGGACTGAAGATGATCTACTGCTCTTGTCAGTTTCCTAAGCAGAGTTGAACTAGATATGGCCCGTGTGTGTAGGAAGCACAGTTCTTTTGTTCTGAGCAAGCTCACTGTTCTGGCACTATAGGAAACACTGTAGAGTAGAAGAGTGCTCTTTTCTCAAAAGCAGAGTGTGTTTCTTGTAAGGCGAGCTAGCATTTGTTTCTCAGTCCAAAATGGAGTTGAATCACATGCAGTTTCTGGTCCTACGAGCAAAAGATGTATTCTGGTAAGGAAAGTCACTATTGTGCTCCCTTTGCGATAAACAGTGCAAATAGCACTCACGTCTGTTCCCAGCTATTACAGTGTATTGGACTGAAGAGGAGCTACTGTTCTTGTCCGTTTCCTAAGCAGAGTTGAACTAGATAGGGCTCGTGTGTATAGGAAGCACAGTTCTTTTGTTCTGAGCAAGCTCACTCTTCTGGCCCTATAGGAAACACAGAAGAGTAGAAGAGTGCTCTTTTCTCATAAGCAGAGTGTGGTTCTTGTAGGTGAGCTAGCGTTTGTTTCCCAGTCCTAAATTGAGTTGAATTCCATGCAGTTTCTGGTCCTACGAGCAAGAGTTCTTTTCTAGTAAGAAGACTCACTATTTTTCTACCATTGCCATACACAGTGCAAATAGCACTCGCGTCTGTTCCCAGCAAGTACAGTGTATTGGACAGAAGAGGAGCTACTGTTCTTGTCAGTTTCCTAAGCAGAGTTGAACTAGATATGGCCCGTGTGTGTGAAGCACAGTTCTTTGTTCTGAGCAAGCTGAATTTTCGGACCCCATAGTAAACACAGTAGAGTAGAAGAGTGCTCTTTTCTCAAAAGCAGAGTGTGTTTCTTTTAAAGTGAGCTAGTGTTTGTTTCCCAGTCAGAAACGGAGTTGAATCCCATGCAGTTTCTGGTCCTACGAGCAAGAGTTGTTTTCTGGTAAGAAGAGTCACTATTTCGCTTTCTTTGCCATACACAGTGCAAATAGCACTCGCGTCTACTCCCAGCAAGTACAGTGTATTGGACTGAAGAGGAGCTACTGTTCTTGTCAGTTTCCTAAGCAGAGTTGAACTAGATATAGCCCGTGTGTGTAGGAAGCACAGTTCTTTTGTTTTGAGCAAGCTCACTGTTCTGGCCGTAAAGGAAACACAGTAAAGTAGAAGAGTGCTCTTTTCTCAAAAGCAGAGTGTGTTTCTTGTAAGGTGAACTAGCGTTTGTTTCCCAGTCCTAAATGTAGTGAATTACATGCAGTTTCTTGTCCTATGAGCAAGAGTTGTTTTCTGGTAAGAAGAGTCACTATTGTGCTCCTTTTGCCATACACAGTGCAAACAACACTTGCTACTGTTCTTTCCAAGTACAGTGTATTGGACAGAAGAGGAGCTACTGTCCTTGTCAGTTTCCTAAGCAGAGTTGAACTAGATATGGCCCGTGTGTGTAGGAAGCACAGTTCTTTTGTTCTGAGGAAGCTCACTGTTCAGACCCCATAGGAAACACTGTAGAGTAGAAGAGTGCTCTTTTCTCAAAAGCAGAGTGTGTTTCTTGTAAGGCGAGCTAGCGTTTGTTTTGCTGTCCTAAATGGAGTTGAATCACATGCAGTTTCAGGTCCTACGAGCAAGAGATTTTTCTGGTAAGAAGAGTCACTATTGTGCTACCATTGCCATACACAGTGCAAATAGCACTCGTGTCTGTTCCCAGCAAGTACAGTGTATTGGACAGAAGAGGATCTACTGTTCTTGTCAGTTTCCTAAGCAGAGTTGAACTAGATATGGCCTGTGTGTGTAGGAAGCACAGTTCTTTTGTTCTAAGCAAGCTCACTGTTCTGGCCCTTTAGGAAACACAGTAGAGTAGAAGAGTGCTCTTTTCTCAAAAGCAGAGTGTGTTTCTCCTAAGGCAAGCTAGCGTTTGTTTCCAAGTCCTAAAGGAGTTGAATCACATGCAGTTTCTGGTCCTACAAGCAAGAGTTTTTTTCTGGTAAGGAGAGTCACTATTGCACTCCCATTGAAATACACAGGGCAAATAGCACTCGCGTCTGTTCCCAGCAAGCACAGTGTATTAGACTGAAGAGGAGCTACTGTTCTTGTCAGTTTCCTAAGCAGAGTTGAACTATATATGGCCCGTGTGTTAATGAAGCACACATCATTTTTTCAGAGCAAGCTCACTCTTCTGGCCCTATAGGAAACACAGAAGAGTAGAAGAGTGCTCTTTTCTCAAAAGCAGAGTGTGTTTCTTGTAAGGCGAGCTAGCGTTTGTTTCCCAGTCCATAATGGAGTTGAATCACATGCAGTTTCTGGTCCTGCGAGCAAGAGTTGTTTTCTGGTAAGAAGAGTCACTATTGTGCTACCATTGCCATACACAGTGCAAATTGCACTCGCGTCTGCTCCCAGCAAGTACAGTGTATTGGACTGAAGAGGAGCTACTGTTCTTTTCAGTTTCCTAAGCAGAGTTGAACTAGATATAGCCCGTGTGTGTAGGAAGCACAGTTCTTTTGTTCTGAGCAAGCTCACTGTTCTTGCCCTATAGGAAACACAGTAGAGTAGAAGAGTGCTCTTTTCTCAAAAGCAGAGTGTGTTTCTTGTAAGGCGAGCTAGCGTTTGTTTTTCAGTCCAAAATGGAGTTGAATCACATGCAGTTTCTGGTCCTACGAGCAAGGGATGTTTTCTGGTAAGGAAAGTCACTATTGTGCTCCCTTTGCCATAAACAGTGCAAATAGCACTCACGTCTGCTCTAGCAATTACAGTGTATTGGACTGAAGAGGAGCTACTGTTCTTGTCAGTTTCCTAAGCAGAGTTGAACTAGATATGGTCCCTGTGTGTAGGAAGCACAGTTCTTTTGTTCTGTTCAAGCTCACTGTTCAGACCCATTAGGAAACACCGTAGAGTAGAAGAGTGCTCTTTTCTCAAAAGCAGAGTGTGTTTCTTGTAAGGCCAGCTAGCGTTTGTTTCCAAGTCGAAAATGGAGTTGAATCCCATGCAGTTTCTGGTCCTAAGAGCAAGAGTTGTTTTCTGGTAAGAAGATTCAGTATTGTGCTCCAATTGCCACATACACTGCAAATAGCACTCACGTCTGTTCCCAGCAAGTACAGTGTATTGGACTGAAGAGGAGCTACTGTTCTTGTCAGTTTCCTAAGCAGAGTTGAACTAGATATGGCCCGTTTGTGTAGGAAGCACAGTTCTTTTGTTCTCAGAAAGCTCACTGTTCTGGCAATATAGGAAACACAGTAGAGTAGAAGAGTGATCTTTTCTCAAAACCAGAGTGTGTTTCTTGTAAGGCGAGATAGTGTTTGTTTCCCAGTCCAAAATGGAGTTGAATCACAAGCAGTTTTTGGTCCCATGAGCAAGAGTTGTTTTCTGGTAGGAAAGTCACTATTGTGCTCCCATTGCCATACACATTGCAAATAGCACTCGCGTCTGTTCCCATTAAGTACATTGTATTGGACTGAAGAGGAGCTACTGTTCTTGTCAGTTTCCAGTGGAGTTGAACTAGATATGGCCCATGTGTGTAGGAAGCACAGTTCTTTTGTTCTGAGCAAGCTCACTGTTCGGACCCCATAGGAAACACTGTAGAGTAGAAGAGTTCTCTTTTCTCAAAAGCAGAGTGTGTTTCTTGTAAGGAGAGCTAGCGTTTGTTTCCCAGTCCTAAATGGAGTTGAATCCCATGCAGTTTCTGGTCCTACGAGCAAGAGTTGTTTTCTGGTAAGAAGAGTCACTATTGGGCTCCCATTGCCATACACAGTGCAAATAGCACTCACGTCTGTTCGCAGCAAGTACAGTGTATTGGAATGAAGATGAGCTACTGTTCTTGTCAGTTTGCTAAGCATAATAGAACTTGATATGGCTCCTGTGTGTAGGAAGCACAGTTCTTTTGTTCTGAGGAAGCTCACTTTTCGGACCCCATAGGAAACACCTTAGAGTAGAAGAGTGCTCTTTTCTCAAAAGCAGAGTGTGTTCCTTGTACAGCGAGCTAGCATTTGTTTCCCAGTCCTAAATGGAGTTGAATCCCATGCAGTTTCTGGTCCTACGAGCAAGAGTTGTTTTCTGGTAAGAAGAGTCTCTATTGGGCTCCCATTGGCATATACAGTGCAAATAGAACTCGCGTCTGTTCCCAGCAAGTACAGTGTATTGGACTGAATAGGAGCTACTGTTCTTGTCAATTTCCTAAGCAGAATTGAACTAGATATGGCCCGTGTGTGTAGGAAGCACAGTTATTTTGTTCTCAGCAAGCTCACTGGTCGGATCCCATAGGAAACACTGTAGAGTAGAAGAGTGCTCTTTTCTCAAAAGGGGAGTGTGTTTCTTGCAAGGCGAGCTGGCGTTTGTTTCCCAGTCCTAAATGGAGTTGAATCACATGCAGTTTCTGGTCCTACGAGCAAGAGTTGTTTTCTGGAAAGAAGAGTCACTGTTGCGCTCCCATTGTCAAACACAGGGCAAATAGCACTGGCGTCTATTCCCAGCATGTACAGTGTATTGGAATGAAGAGGATCTACTGTTCTTGTCAGTTTCTCGAGCAGAATTGAACTAGATAATGCCGTTTGTGTAGGAAGCACAGTTCTTTTTTTCTGAGCAAGCTCACTGTTCAGACCCCATAGGAAACACTGTAGAGTAGAAGAGTGCTCTTTTCTCAAAAGCAGAGTGTGTTTCTTGTAAGGCGAGCTAGCGTTTGTTTCCAAGTCCCAAATGGAGTTGAATCCCATGCAGTTTCTGGTCCTAAGAGCAAGAGTTGTTTTCTGGTAAGAAGATTCAGTATTGTGCTCCAATTGCCACATACACTGCAAATAGCACTCGCGTCTGTTCCCAGCAAGTACAGTGTATTGGACTGAAGAGCAGCTACTGTTCTTGTCAGTTTTCTAAGCAGAGTTGAACTAGATATGGCCCGTGTGTGTAGGAAGCACAGTTCTTTTGTTCTGTGCTAGCTCACTGTTCGGACACCATAGGAAACACAGTAGAGTAGAAGAGTGCTCTTTCCTCAAAAGCGTTGTGTGTTTCTTGTAAGGCGAGCTAGCGTTTGTTTCCCAGTCCTAAATGGAGTGGAATCACATGCAGTTTCTGGTCCTACGAGCCAGAGTTGTTTTCTGGTAAGAAGAGTCAATATTGCGCTCCCATTGTCATACACAGGGCAAATAGTACTGGCGTCTGTTCCCAGCATGTACAGTGTATTGGACTGAAGAGAATCTACTGTTCTTGTCAGTTTCCTAAGCAGAATTGAACTAGATATGGCCATGTATGTAGTAAGCACAGTTATTTTGTTCTGAGCAAGCTCTCTGTTCTGGCCCTATAGGAAACACAGTAGAGTAGAAGAGTGCTCTTTTCTCAAAAGCAGAGTGTGTTTCTTGTAAGGCGAGCTAGCGTTTGTTTCCCAGTTCTAAATGGAGTTGAATCACATGCAGTTTCTGGTCCTACGAGCAAGAGTTGTTTTCTGATAAGAAGAGTCACTATTCCACTCCCATTGACATACACATTACAAATATGCTGGCGTCTGTTCCCAGCATGTACAGTGTATTGGACTGAAGAGTATCTACTGTTCTTGTCAGTTTCCTAAGCAGAAATGAACTAGATATGGCCGTGTGTGTAGGATGCAAAGTTCTTTTGTTCTGAGCAAGCTCACTATTCTGGCCCTATAGGAAAAACAGTAGAGTAGAAGAGTGCTCTTTTCTCAAAAGCAGAGAGTGTTTCTTGTAAGGCGAGCTAGCGTTTTTTTCCCGTCCTAAATCTAGTTGAGTCACATGCAGTTTCTGGTCCTAAGAACACGAGTTGTTTTCTGGTAAGAAGAGTCACTATTGCGCTCCCGTTGTCATACACAGGGCAAATAGCACTCGCGTCTGTTCCCAGCATGTACAGTGTATTGGACTGAAGATGATCTACTGCTCTTGTCAGTTTCCTAAGCAGAGTTGAACTAGATATGGCCCGTTTGTGTAGGAAGCACAGTTCTTTTGTTTTGAGCAAGCTCACTGTTCAGGCCCTATAGAAAACACAGTAGAGTAGAAGAGTGATCTTTTCTCAAAAGCAGAGTGTGTTTCTTGTAAGGCGAGCTACCATTTGTTTCCCAGTCCTAAATGGAGTTGAATCACATGCAGTTTTTGATCCTATGAGCAAGAGTTGTTTTCTGGTAAGGTAAGTCACTATTGTGCTCCCATTTCCATTAACAGTGCAAAAAGCACTCGCGTCTGTTCCCAGCAAGTACAGTGTATTGGACTGAAGAGGAGCTACTGTTCTTGTCAGTTTCGTAAGCAGAATTGACCTAGATATTGCCCGTGTGTGTAGGAAGCACAGTTCTTTTGTTCTGAGCAAGCTCACTGTTCTGGCCCTATAGGAAACACAGTAGAGAAGAAGAGTGATCTTTTTTCAAAAGCAGAGTGTTTTTCTTGTAAGGCGACCTAGTGTTTGTTTCCCAGTTCTAAATGGAGTTGAATCACATGCAGTTTCTGGTCCTACGAGCAAGTGTTGTTTTCTGATAAGAAGAGTCACTATTCCACTCCCATTGACATACACATTACAAATATGCTGACCTCTCTTCCTAGCATGTACAGTGTATTGGACTGAAGAGTATCTACTGTTCTTGTCATTTTCCTAAGCAGAATTGAACTAGATATGGCCGTGTGTGTAGGAAGCACAGTTCTTTTGTTCTGAGCAAGCTCACTGTTCTGGCCCTATAGGAAACACAGTAGAGGAGAAGAGTGATCTTTTCTCAAAAGCAGAGTGTGTTTCTTGTAAGGCGAGCTAGTGTTTGTTTCCCAGTCCTAAAAGGAGTTGAATCACATGCCGTTTTTGGTCCTACGAGCAAGAGTTGTTTTCTGGTAAGGAAAGTCACTATTGTGCTCCCATTGCCATACACAGTGCAAATAGCACTCACGTCTGTTCCCATTAAGTACAGTGTATTGGACTGAAGTGGAGCTACTGTTCTTGTCAGGTTCCTAAATAGAGTTGAACAGATATGGCCCGTGTGTGTAGGAAGCACAGTTCTTTTGTTCTGAGCAAGCTCACTGTTCAGACCACATAGGATACACTGTAGAGTAGAAGAGTGCTCTTTTCTCAAAAGCAGAGTGTGTTTCTTGTAAGGCAAGCCAGCGTTTGTTTTGCAGTCCTAAATGGAGTTGAGTCACATGCAGTTTCTGGTCCTAAGAACAAGAGTTTTTTTCTGGTAAGAAGAGTCACTATTGCGCTCCCATTGTCATACACAGGGCAAATAGCACTCGCGTCTGTTCCCAGCAAGTACAGTGTATTGCACTGAAGATGATCTACTGCTCTTGTCAGTTTCCTAAGCAGAGTTGAAGTAGATATGGCCCGTGTGTGTAGGAAGCACAGTTCTTTTGTTCTGAGCAAGCTCACTGTTCTGGCACTATAGGAAACACAGTAGAGTAGAAGAGTGCTCTTTTCTCAAAAGCAGAGTGTGTTTCTTGTAAGGCGAGCTAGCATTTGTTTCTCAGTCCAAAATGGAGTTGAATCACATGCAGTTTCTGGTCCTACGAGCAAAAGATGTATTCTGGTAAGGAAAGTCACTATTGTGCTCCCTTTGTGATAACAGTGCAAATAGCACTCACGTCTGTTCCCACCAAGTACAGTGTATTGGACTGAAGAGGAGCTACTATTCTTGTCAGTTTCGTAAGCAGAATTGACCTAGATATTGCCCGTGTGTGTAGGAAGCACAGTTCTTTTGTTCTGAGCAAGCTCACTGTTCTGGCCCTATAGGAAACACAGTAGAGAAGAAGAGTGATCTTTTTTCAAAAGCAGAGTGTTTTTCTTGTAAGGCGACCTAGTGTTTGTTTCCCAGTTCTAAATGGAGTTGAATCACATGCAGTTTCTGGTCCTACGAGCAAGAGTTGTTTTCTGATAAGAAGAGTCACTATTCCACTCCCATTGACATACACATTACAAATATGCTGACCTCTCTTCCTAGCATGTACAGTGTATTGGACTGAAGAGTATCTACTGTTCTTGTCATTTTCCTAAGCAGAATTGAACTAGATATGGCCGTGTGTGTAGGAAGCACAGTTCTTTTGTTCTGAGCAAGCTCACTGTTCTGGCCCTATAGGAAACACAGTAGAGGAGAAGAGTGATCTTTTCTCAAAAGCAGAGTGTGTTTCTTGTAAGGCGAGCTAGTGTTTGTTTCCCAGTCCTAAAAGGAGTTGAATCACATGCCGTTTTTGGTCCTACGAGCAAGAGTTGTTTTCTGGTAAGGAAAGTCACTATTGTGCTCCCATTGCCATACACAGTGCAAATAGCACTCACGTCTGTTCCCATTAAGTACAGTGTATTGGACTGAAGTGGAGCTACTGTTCTTGTCAGGTTCCTAAATAGAGTTGAACAGATATGGCCCGTGTGTGTAGGAAGCACAGTTCTTTTGTTCTGAGCAAGCTCACTGTAAGACCACATAGGATACACTGTAGAGTAGAAGAGTGCTCTTTTCTCAAAAGCAGAGTGTGTTTCTTGTAAGGCAAGCCAGCGTTTGTTTTGCAGTCCTAAATGGAGTTGAGTCACATGCAGTTTCTGGTCCTAAGAACAAGAGTTGTTTTCTGGTAAGAAGAGTCACTATTGCGCTCCCATTGTCATACACAGGGCAAATAGCACTCGCGTCTGTTCCCAGCAAGTACAGTGTATTGCACTGAAGATGATCTACTGCTCTTGTCAGTTTCCTAAGCAGAGTTGAAGTAGATATGGCCCGTGTGTGTAGGAAGCACAGTTCTTTTGTTCTGAGCAAGCTCACTGTTCTGGCACTATAGGAAACACAGTAGAGTAGAAGAGTGCTCTTTTCTCAAAAGCAGAGTGTGTTTCTTGTAAGGCGAGCTAGCATTTGTTTCTCAGTCCAAAATGGAGTTGAATCACATGCAGTTTCTGGTCCTACGAGCAAAAGATGTATTCTGGTAAGGAAAGTCACTATTGTGCTCCCTTTGTGATAACAGTGCAAATAGCACTCACGTCTGTTCCCAGCAAGTACAGTGTATTGGACTGAAGAGGAGCTACTATTCTTGTAAGTTTCCTAAGCAGAGTTGAACTAGATATGGCCCCTGTGTGTAGGAAGCAAAGTTCTTTCGTTCTGAGCAAGCTGACTGTTCGGACCCCATAGGAAACACAGTAGAGTAGAAGAGTGCTCTTTTCTCAAAGCAGAGTGTGTTTCTTGTAAGGTGAACTAGTGCATGTTTCCCAGTCTGAAATGGACTTGAATCCCATGCAGTTTCTGGTCCTACGAGCAAGGGATGTTAACTGGTAAGAAGAGTCACTATTGCCCTCCCATTGCCATATACAGTGCAAATAGCTCTCGCGTTGTTCCCAGCAAGTACAGTGTATTGGACTGAAGAGGAGCTACTGTTCTTGTCAGTTTCCTAAGCGGAGTTAAACTAGATATGGCCCGTGTGTGTAGGAAGCACAGTTCTTTTGTTCTGAGCAAGCTCACTATTCTGGCCCTATAAGAAACACAGTAGAGTAGAAGAGTGCTCTTTTCTCAAAAGCAGAGTGTGTTTCTTGTAAGGCGAGCTAGCGTTTGTTTCCCAGTCCTAAATTGACTTGAATCACATGCAGTTTTTGGTCCTATGAGCTAGAGTTGTTTTCTGGTAAGGAAAGTCACTAATGTGCTCCCATTGCCTCACACAGTGCAAAGAGAACTCGCGTCTGTTCCCATCAAGTACAGTGTATTGGACTGAAGATGAGCTACTGTTCTTGTCAGTTTCCTAAGCAGAGTTTAACTAGATATGGCCCCTGTGTGTAGGAAGCACAGTTCTTTTGTTCTGAGCAAGCTGACTGTTCAGACCCCATAGGAAATACAGTAGAGTAGAAGAGTGCTCTTTTCTCAAAAGCAGAGTGTGTTTCTTGTAAGGCGAGCTAGCATTTGTTTCCCAGTCCTAAATGGAGTTGAGTCACATGCAGTTTCTGGATCTACGAGCAAGAGTTGTTTTCTCGTAAGAAGAGTCACTATTGCGCTCCCATTGTCATACACAGGGCAAATAGCACTGGCGTCTGTTCCCAGCATGTACAGTGTATTGGACTGAAGAGGATCTACTGTTCTTGTCAGTTTCCTAAGCAGAATTGAACTAGATATGGCCGTGTGTGTAGGAAGCACAGTTCTTTTGTTCTGAGCAAGCTCACTGTTTTGGCCCTATAGGAAACACAGTAGAGTAGAAGAGTGCTCTTTTCTCAAAAGCAGAGTGAGTTTCTTGTAAGGCGAGCTAGCGTTTGTTTCCTAGTCCTAAATGGAGTTGAATCACATGCAGTTTTTGGTCCTACGAGCTAGAGTTGTTTTCTGGTAAGGAAAGTCACTATTGCGCTCCCATTGCCACACACAGTGCAAAGAGGACTCGCGTCTGTTCCCATCAAGTACAGTGTATTGGACTGAAGAGGAGCTACTGTTCTTGTCAGTTTCCTAAGCAGAGTTGAACTAGATATGGCCCCTGTGTGTAGGAAGCACAGTTCTTTTGTTCTGAGCAAGCTGACTGTTCAGACCCCATAGGAAACACAGTAGAGTAGAAGAGTGCTCTTTTCTCAAAAGCAGAGTGTGTTTCTTGTAAGGCGAACTAGTGCTTGTTTCCCAGTCTGAAATGGAGTTGAATCCCATGCAGTTTCTGGTCCTACGAGCAAGAGATGTTAACTGGTAAGAAGAGTCACTATTGCGCTCCCATTGCCATATACAGTGCAAATAGCTCTCGCGTCTGTTCCCAGCAAGTACAGTGTATTGGACTGAAGAGGAGCTACTGTTCTTGTCAGTTTCCTAAGCGTAGTTAAACTAGATATGGCCCGTGTGTGTAGGATGCACAGTTCTTTTTTTCTGAGCAAGCTCACTGTTCGAACCCATAGTAAACACAGCAGATTAGAAGAGTGCTCTTTTCTCAAAAGCAGAGTGTGTTCCTTATAAGGCGAGCTAGCATTTGTTTCCCAGTCCTAAATGGAGTTGAATCACATGCAGTTTTTTATCCTAAGAGCAAGAGTTGTTTTCTGGTAAGGTAAGTCACTATTGTACTCCCATTGCCATACACAGTTCAAATAGCACTTGCGTCCGTTCCCAGCAAGTACAGTGTATTGGACTGAAGAGGAGCTACTGTTCTTGTCAGTTTCGTAAGCAGAATTGACCGAGATATTGCCGGTGTGTGTAGGAAGCACAGTTCTTTGTTCTGAGCTAGCTCACTGTTCTAGCCCTATAGGAAACACAGTAGAGTAGAAGAGAGATCTTTTTTCAAAAGCAGAGTGTTTTTCTTGTAAGGCGATCTAGTGTTTGTTTCCCAGTCCTAAATGGAGTTGAATTACATGCAGTTTCTGGTCCTACGAGCAAGAGTTTTTTTCTGATAAGAAGAGTCACTATTCCACTCCCATTGACATACACATTACAAATATGCTGGCGTCTGTTCCCAGCATGTACAGTGTATTGGAATGAACAGTATCTACTGTTCTTGTCAGTTTCCTAAGCAGACTTGAACAAGATATGGCCGTGTGTGTAGGAAACACAGTTCTTTTGTTCTGAGCAGGCTCACTGTTCTGGCCCTATAGGAAACACAGTAGAGTAGAAGAGTGATCTTTTCTCAAAAGCAGAGTGTGTTTCTTTTAAGGCGAGCTAGTGTTTGTTTCCCAGTCCTAAAAGGAGTTGAATCACATGCCGTTTTTGGTCCTACGAGCAAGAGTTGTTTTCTGGTAAGGAAAGTCACTCTTGTGCTCCCATTGCCATACACAATGCAAATAGCACTCAGGTCTGTTCCCTTTAAGTACAGTGTATTGGACTGAAGTGTAGCTACTGTTCTTGTCAATTTCCTAAATAGAGTTGAACAGATATGGCCCGTGTGTGTAGGAAGCACAGTTCTTTTGTTCTGAGCAAGCTCACTGTTCAGACCACATAGGAAACACTGTAGAGAAGAAGAGTGCTCTTTTCTCAAAAGCAGAGTGTGTTTCTTGTAAGGCGAGCTAGCGTTTGTTTTGCAGTCCTAAATGGAGTTGAATCACATGCAGTTTCTTGTCCTAGGAGCAAGATTTGTTTTCTGGTAAGAAGAGTCACTATTGAGCTCCCATTGTCATACACAGGGCAAATAGCACTGGCGTCTGTTCCCAGTAAGTACAGTGTATTGGACTGAAGAGAAGCTATTGTTCTTGTCAGTTTCCTAAGCAGAGTTGAACTAGATATAGCCCGTGTGTGTAGGAAGCACAGTTCTTTTGTTCTGAGCAAGCTCACTGTTTGGAACTTAAAGGAAACACAGAAGAGTAGAAGAGTGCTCTTTTATCATAAGCAGAGTGTGTTTCTTATAAGGCGAGCTAGCGTTTGTTTCGCAGTACTAAATGGAGTTGAATCACATGCAGTTTTTGTCCTACGAGCAAGAGTAGTTTTCTGGGAAGGAAAGTCACTATTGTGCTCCCATTGCCATACACAGTGCAAATAGCACTCGCGTCTGTTCCCATTAAGTACAGTGTATTGGACTGAAGTGGACCAACTGTTCTTGTCAGTTTCCTAAGCAGAGTTGAACTAGATATAGCCAGTGTGTGTAGGATGCAAAGTTTTTTGTTCTGAGCAAGCTCACTATTCTGGCCCTATAGGAAACACAGTAGAGTAGAAGAGTGCTCTTTTCTCAAAAGCAGAGAGTGTTTCTTGTAAGGCGAGCTAGCGTTTTTTTCCCGTCCTAAATCTAGTTGAGTCACATGCAGTTTCTGGTCCTAAGAACAAGAGTTGTTTTCTGGTAAGAAGAGTCACTATTGCGCTCCCATTGTCATACACAGGGCAAATAGCACTCGCGTCTCTTCCCAGCAAGTACAGTGTATTGGACTGAAGATGATCTACTGCTCTTGTTTTCTGGTAAGAAGAGTCACTATTGAGCTCCCATTGTCATTCACAGGGCAAATAGCACTGGTGTCTGTTCCCAGCAAGTACAGTCTATTGGACTGAAGTGGACCAACTGTTCTTGTCAGTTTCCTAAGCAGAGTTGAACTAGATATAGCCAGTGTGTGTAGGATGCAAAGTTCTTTTGTTCTGAGCAAGCTCACTATTCTGGCCCTATAGGAAACACAGTAGAGTAGAAGAGTGCTCTTTTCTTAAAGCAGAGAGTGTTTCTTGTAAGGCGAGGTAGCATTTTTTTCCCGTCCTAAATCTAGTTGAGTCACATGCAGTTTCTGGTCCTACGAACAAGAGTTGTTTTCTGATAAGAAGAGTCACTATTGTGCTTTCATTGTCATACACAGGGCAAATAGCACTCGCGTATGTTCCCAGCATGTACAGTGTATTGGACTGAAGAGGATCTACTGTTCTTGTCAGTTTCCTAAGCAGAATTGAACTAGATATGGCCCATGTGTGTAGGAAGCACAGTTCTTTTGTTCTGAGCAAGCTCACTATTCTGGCCCTATAGGAAACACAGTAGAGTAGAAGAGTGCTCTTTTCTCAAAAGCAGAGTGTGTTTCTTGTAAGGCGAGCTAGCGTTTGTTTTGCAGTCCTAAATGGAGTTGAATCACATGCAGTTTCTGGTCCTAGGAGCAAGAGTTGTTTTCTGGTAAGAAGAGTCACTATTGCGCTCCCATTGTCATACACAGGGCAAATAGCACTCGCGTCTGTTTTCAGCAAGTACAGTGTATTGGACTGAAGATGATCTACTGCTCTTGTCAGTTTCCTAAGCAGAGTTGAACTAGATATGGCCCGTGTGTGTAGGAAGCACAGTTCTTTTGTTCTGAGCAAGCTCACTGTTCTGGCACTATAGGAAACACAGTAGAGTAGAAGAGTGCTCTTTTCTCAAAAGCAGAGTGTGTTTCTTGTAAGGCGAGCTAGCATTTGTTTCTCAGTCCAAAATGGAGTTGAATCACATGCAGTTTCTGGTCCTAAGAGCAAATATGTATTCTGGTAAGGAAAGTCACTATTGTGCTCCCTTTGCGATAAACAGTGCAAATAGCACTCACGTCTGTTCCCAGCAATTACAGTGTATTGGACTGAAGAGGAGCTACTGTTCTTGTCCGTTTCCTAAGCAGAGTTGAACTAGATATGGCTCGTGTGTATAGGAAGCACAGTTCTTTTGTTCTGAGCAAGCTCACTCTTCTGGCCCTATAGGAAACACAGAAGAGTAGAAGAGTGCTCTTTTCTCAGAAGCAGAGTGTGGTTCTTGTAAGGTGAGCTAGCGTTTGTTTCCCAGTCCTAAATTGAGTTGAATTCCATGCAGTTTCTGGTCCTACGAGCAAGAGTTCTTTTCTAGTAAGAAGAGTCACTATTTTTCTACCATTGCCATACACAGTGCAAATAGCACTCGCGTCTGTTCCCAGCAAGTACAGTGTATTGGACAGAAGAGGAGCTACTGTTCTTGTCAGTTTCCTAAGCAGAGTTGAACTAGATATGGCCCGTGTGTGTGAAGCACAGTTCTTTGTTCTGAGCAAGCTAAATTTTCAGACCCCATAGTAAACACAGTAGAGTAGAAGAGTGCTCTTTTCTCAAAAGCAGAGTGTGTTTCTTTTAAAGTGAGCTAGTGTTTGTTTCCCAGTCAGAAACGGAGTTGAATCCCATGCAGTTTCTGGTCCTACGAGCAAGAGTTGTTTTCTGGTAAGAAGAGTCAATATTGCGCTCCCATTGCCATACACCGTGCAAATAGCACTCGCATCTGTTCCCAGCATGTACAGTGTATTTGACTGAAGAGGATATACTGTTCTTGTCAGTTTCCTATGCAGAATTGAACTAGATATGGCCGTGTGTGTAGGAAGCACAGTTCTTTTGTTCTGAGCAAGCTCACTGTTCTGGCCCGATAGGAAACACAGTAGAGCAGAAGAGTGATCTTTTTTCAAAAGCAGAGTGTTTTTCTTGTAAGGCGACCTAATGTTTGTTTCCCAGTCCTAAATGGAGTTGAATCACATGCAGTTTCTGGTCCTACGAGCAAGAGTTGTTTTCTGATAAGAAGAGTCACTATTCCACTCCCATTGACATACACATTACAAATATGCTGGCTTCTGTTCCCAGCATGTACAGTGTATTGGACTGAAGAGTATCTACTGTTCTTGTCAGTTTCCTAAGCAGAATTGAACTAGATATGGCCGTGTGTGTAGGAAGCACAGTTCTTTTGTTCTGAGCAAGCTCACTGTTCTGGGCCTATAGGAAACACAGTAGAGTAGAAGAGTGATCTTTTCTCAAAAGCAGAGTGTGTTTCTTGTAAGGCGAGCTTGTGTTTGTTTCCCAGTCCTAAAATGAGTTGAATCACATGCCGTTTTTGGTCCTATGAGCAAGAGTTGTTTTCTGGTAAGGAAAGTCACTATTGTGCTCCCATTTCCATACACAGTGCAAATAGCACTCACGTCTGTTCGCATTAAGTACAGTGTATTGGACTAAAGTGGAGCTACTGTTCTTGTCAGTTTCCTAAATAGAGTGGAACAGATATGGCACGTGTGTGTAGGAAGCACAGTTCTTTTGTTCTGAGCAAGCTCACTGTTCAGACCACATAGGAAACACTGTAGAGTAGAAGAGTGCTCTTTTCTCAAAAGCAGAGTGTGTTTCTTTTAAGGTGAGCTAGCGTTTGTTTTGCAGTCCTAAATGGAGTTGAATCACATGCAGTTTCTGGTCCGAGGAGCAAGAGTTGTTTTCTGGTAAGAAGAGTCACTATTGAGCTCCCATTGTCATACACAGGGCAAATAGCACTGGCGTCTGTTCCCAGCAAGTACAGTGTATTGGACTGAAGAGGAGCTACTGTTCTTGTCAGTTTCCTAAGCAGAGTTGAACTAGATATAGCCCGTGTGTGTAGGAAGCACAGTTCTTTTGTTCTGAGCAAGCTCACTGTTTGGAACTTAAAGGAAACACAGAAGAGTAGAAGAGTGCTCTTTTATCATAAGCAGAGTGTGTTTCTTGTAAGGCGAGCTAGCGTTTGTTTCGCAGTCCTAAAAGGAGTTGAATCACATGCAGTTTTTGGTCCTACGAGCAAGAGTTGTTTTCTGGTAAGGAAAGTCACTATTGTGCTCCCATTGCCATACACAGTGCAAATAGCACTCGCGTCTGTTCCCATTATGTACAGTGTATTGGACTGAAGAGAAGCTACTGTTCTTGTCAGTTTCCTAGGTAGAGTTGAACTAGATATGGCCCGTGTTTGTAGGAAACACAGTTCTTTTGTTCTGAGCAAGCTCACTGTTCAGACCCCATAGGAAACACTGTAGAGTAGATGAGTGCTCTTTTCTCAAAAGCAGAGTGTGTTTCTTGTAAGGCAAGCTAGTGTTTGTTTTGCAGACCTAAATGGAGTTGAATCACATGCAGTTTCAGGTCCTACGAGCAAGAGATTTTTCTGGTAAGAAGAGTCACTATTGAGCTCCCATTGTCATACATAGGGCAAATAGCACTGGCGTCTGTTCCCAGCAAGTACAGTGTATTGGACTGAAGTGGACCAACTATTCTAGTCAGTTTCCTAAGCAGAGTTGAACTAGATATAGCCAGTGTGTGTAGGATGCACAGTACTTTTGTTCTGAGCAAGCTCACTATTCTGGCCCTATAGGAAACACAGTAGAGTAGAAGAGTGCTCTTTTCTCAAAAGCAGAGAGTGTTTATTGTAAGGTGAGCTAGCGTTTTTTTCCCGTCCTAAATCTAGTTGAGTCACATGCAGTTTCTGGTCCTACGAACAAGAGTTGTTTTCTGGTAAGAAGAGTCACTATTGCGCTCCCATTGTCATACACAGGGCAAATAGCACTCGCGTCTGTTTTCAGCAAGTACAGTGTATTGGACTGAAGATGATCTACTGCTCTTGTCAGTTTCCTAAGCAGAGTTGAACTAGATATGGCCCGTGTGTGTAGGAAGCACAGTTCTTTTGTTCTGAGCAAGCTCACTGTTCTGGCACTATAGGAAACACTGTAGAGTAGAAGAGTGCTCTTTTCTCAAAAGCAGAGTGTGTTTCTTGTAAGGCGAGCTAGCATTTGTTTCTCAGTCCAAAATGGAGTTGAATCACATGCAGTTTCTGGTCCTACGAGCAAAAGATGTATTCTGGTAAGGAAAGTCACTATTGTGCTCCCTTTGCGATAAACAGTGCAAATAGCACTCACGTCTGTTCCCAGCAATTACAGTGTATTGGACTGAAGAGGAGCTACTGTTCTTGTCCGTTTCCTAAGCAGAGTTGAACTAGATAGGGCTCGTGTGTATAGGAAGCACAGTTCTTTTGTTCTGAGCAAGCTCACTCTTCTGGCCCTATAGGAAACACAGAAGAGTAGAAGAGTGCTCTTTTCTCATAAGCAGAGTGTGGTTCTTGTAGGTGAGCTAGCGTTTGTTTCCCAGTCCTAAATTGAGTTGAATTCCATGCAGTTTCTGGTCCTACGAGCAAGAGTTCTTTTCTAGTAAGAAGACTCACTATTTTTCTACCATTGCCATACACAGTGCAAATAGCACTCGCGTCTGTTCCCAGCAAGTACAGTGTATTGGACAGAAGAGGAGCTACTGTTCTTGTCAGTTTCCTAAGCAGAGTTGAACTAGATATGGCCCGTGTGTGTGAAGCACAGTTCTTTGTTCTGAGCAAGCTGAATTTTCGGACCCCATAGTAAACACAGTAGAGTAGAAGAGTGCTCTTTTCTCAAAAGCAGAGTGTGTTTCTTTTAAAGTGAGCTAGTGTTTGTTTCCCAGTCAGAAACGGAGTTGAATCCCATGCAGTTTCTGGTCCTACGAGCAAGAGTTGTTTTCTGGTAAGAAGAGTCACTATTTCGCTTTCTTTGCCATACACAGTGCAAATAGCACTCGCGTCTACTCCCAGCAAGTACAGTGTATTGGACTGAAGAGGAGCTACTGTTCTTGTCAGTTTCCTAAGCAGAGTTGAACTAGATATAGCCCGTGTGTGTAGGAAGCACAGTTCTTTTGTTTTGAGCAAGCTCACTGTTCTGGCCGTAAAGGAAACACAGTAAAGTAGAAGAGTGCTCTTTTCTCAAAAGCAGAGTGTGTTTCTTGTAAGGTGAACTAGCGTTTGTTTCCCAGTCCTAAATGTAGTGAATTACATGCAGTTTCTTGTCCTATGAGCAAGAGTTGTTTTCTGGTAAGAAGAGTCACTATTGTGCTCCTTTTGCCATACACAGTGCAAACAACACTTGCTACTGTTCTTTGCAAGTACAGTGTATTGGACAGAAGAGGAGCTACTGTCCTTGTCAGTTTCCTAAGCAGAGTTGAACTAGATATGGCCCGTGTGTGTAGGAAGCACAGTTCTTTTGTTCTGAGCAAGCTCACTGTTCAGACCCCATAGGAAACACTGTAGAGTAGAAGAGTGCTCTTTTCTCAAAAGCAGAGTGTGTTTCTTGTAAGGCGAGCTAGCATTTGTTTTGCAGTCCTAAATGGAGTTGAATCACATGCAGTTTCAGGTCCTACGAGCAAGAGATTTTTCTGGTAAGAAGAGTCACTATTGTGCTACCATTGCCATACACAGTGCAAATAGCACTCGTGTCTGTTCCCAGCAAGTACAGTGTATTGGACAGAAGAGGATCTACTGTTCTTGTCAGTTTCCTAAGCAGAGTTGAACTAGATATGGCCTGTGTGTGTAGGAAGCACAGTTCTTTTGTTCTAAGCAAGCTCACTGTTCTGGCCCTTTAGGAAACACAGTAGAGTAGAAGAGTGCTCTTTTCTCAAAAGCAGAGTGTGTTTCTCCTAAGGCAAGCTAGCGTTTGTTTCCAAGTCCTAAAGGAGTTGAATCACATGCAGTTTCTGGTCCTACAAGCAAGAGTTTTTTTCTGGTAAGGAGAGTCACTATTGCACTCCCATTGAAATACACAGGGCAAATAGCACTCGCGTCTGTTCCCAGCAAGCACAGTGTATTAGACTGAAGAGGAGCTACTGTTCTTGTCAGTTTCCTAAGCAGAGTTGAACTATATATGGCCCGTGTGTTAATGAAGCACACATCATTTTTTCAGAGCAAGCTCACTCTTCTGGCCCTATAGGAAACACAGAAGAGTAGAAGAGTGCTCTTTTCTCAAAAGCAGAGTGTGTTTCTTGTAAGGCGAGCTAGCGTTTGTTTCCCAGTCCATAATGGAGTTGAATCACATGCAGTTTCTGGTCCTGCGAGCAAGAGTTGTTTTCTGGTAAGAAGAGTCACTATTGTGCTACCATTGCCATACACAGTGCAAATTGCACTCGCGTCTGCTCCCAGCAAGTACAGTGTATTGGACTGAAGAGGAGCTACTGTTCTTTTCAGTTTCCTAAGCAGAGTTGAACTAGATATAGCCCGTGTGTGTAGGAAGCACAGTTCTTTTGTTCTGAGCAAGCTCACTGTTCTTGCCCTATAGGAAACACAGTAGAGTAGAAGAGTGCTCTTTTCTCAAAAGCAGAGTGTGTTTCTTGTAAGGCGAGCTAGCGTTTGTTTTTCAGTCCAAAATGGAGTTGAATCACATGCAGTTTCTGGTCCTACGAGCAAGGGATGTTTTCTGGTAAGGAAAGTCACTATTGTGCTCCCTTTGCCATAAACAGTGCAAATAGCACTCACGTCTGCTCTAGCAATTACAGTGTATTGGACTGAAGAGGAGCTACTGTTCTTGTCAGTTTCCTAAGCAGAGTTGAACTAGATATGGTCCCTGTGTGTAGGAAGCACAGTTCTTTTGTTCTGTTCAAGCTCACTGTTCAGACCCATTAGGAAACACCGTAGAGTAGAAGAGTGCTCTTTTCTCAAAAGCAGAGTGTGTTTCTTGTAAGGCCAGCTAGCGTTTGTTTCCAAGTCGAAAATGGAGTTGAATCCCATGCAGTTTCTGGTCCTAAGAGCAAGAGTTGTTTTCTGGTAAGAAGATTCAGTATTGTGCTCCAATTGCCACATACACTGCAAATAGCACTCACGTCTGTTCCCAGCAAGTACAGTGTATTGGACTGAAGAGGAGCTACTGTTCTTGTCAGTTTCCTAAGCAGAGTTGAACTAGATATGGCCCGTTTGTGTAGGAAGCACAGTTCTTTTGTTCTCAGAAAGCTCACTGTTCTGGCAATATAGGAAACACAGTAGAGTAGAAGAGTGATCTTTTCTCAAAACCAGAGTGTGTTTCTTGTAAGGCGAGATAGTGTTTGTTTCCCAGTCCAAAATGGAGTTGAATCACAAGCAGTTTTTGGTCCCATGAGCAAGAGTTGTTTTCTGGTAGGAAAGTCACTATTGTGCTCCCATTGCCATACACATTGCAAATAGCACTCGCGTCTGTTCCCATTAAGTACATTGTATTGGACTGAAGAGGAGCTACTGTTCTTGTCAGTTTCCAGTGGAGTTGAACTAGATATGGCCCATGTGTGTAGGAAGCACAGTTCTTTTGTTCTGAGCAAGCTCACTGTTCGGACCCCATAGGAAACACTGTAGAGTAGAAGAGTTCTCTTTTCTCAAAAGCAGAGTGTGTTTCTTGTAAGGAGAGCTAGCGTTTGTTTCCCAGTCCTAAATGGAGTTGAATCCCATGCAGTTTCTGGTCCTACGAGCAAGAGTTGTTTTCTGGTAAGAAGAGTCACTATTGGGCTCCCATTGCCATACACAGTGCAAATAGCACTCACGTCTGTTCGCAGCAAGTACAGTGTATTGGAATGAAGATGAGCTACTGTTCTTGTCAGTTTGCTAAGCATAATAGAACTTGATATGGCTCCTGTGTGTAGGAAGCACAGTTCTTTTGTTCTGAGGAAGCTCACTTTTCGGACCCCATAGGAAACACCTTAGAGTAGAAGAGTGCTCTTTTCTCAAAAGCAGAGTGTGTTCCTTGTACAGCGAGCTAGCATTTGTTTCCCAGTCCTAAATGGAGTTGAATCCCATGCAGTTTCTGGTCCTACGAGCAAGAGTTGTTTTCTGGTAAGAAGAGTCTCTATTGGGCTCCCATTGGCATATACAGTGCAAATAGAACTCGCGTCTGTTCCCAGCAAGTACAGTGTATTGGACTGAATAGGAGCTACTGTTCTTGTCAATTTCCTAAGCAGAATTGAACTAGATATGGCCCGTGTGTGTAGGAAGCACAGTTATTTTGTTCTCAGCAAGCTCACTGGTCGGATCCCATAGGAAACACTGTAGAGTAGAAGAGTGCTCTTTTCTCAAAAGGGGAGTGTGTTTCTTGCAAGGCGAGCTGGCGTTTGTTTCCCAGTCCTAAATGGAGTTGAATCACATGCAGTTTCTGGTCCTACGAGCAAGAGTTGTTTTCTGGAAAGAAGAGTCACTGTTGCGCTCCCATTGTCAAACACAGGGCAAATAGCACTGGCGTCTATTCCCAGCATGTACAGTGTATTGGAATGAAGAGGATCTACTGTTCTTGTCAGTTTCTCGAGCAGAATTGAACTAGATAATGCCGTTTGTGTAGGAAGCACAGTTCTTTTTTTCTGAGCAAGCTCACTGTTCAGACCCCATAGAAAACACCGTAGAGTAGAAGAGTGCTCTTTTCTCAAAAGCAGAGTGTGTTTCTTGTAAGGCGAGCTAGCGTTTGTTTCCAAGTCCCAAATGGAGTTGAATCCCATGCAGTTTCTGGTCCTAAGAGCAAGAGTTGTTTTCTGGTAAGAAGATTCAGTATTGTGCTCCAATTGCCACATACACTGCAAATAGCACTCGCGTCTGTTCCCAGCAAGTACAGTGTATTGGACTGAAGAGGAGCTACTGTTCTTGTCAGTTTCCTAAGCAGAGTTGAACTAGATATGGCCCGTTTGTGTAGGAAGCAGAGTTCTTTTGTTCTGAGAAAACTCACTGTTCTGGCAATATAAGAAACACAGTAGAGTAGAAGTGTTATCTTTTCTCAAAACCAGAGTGTGTTTCTTGTAAGGCGAGATAGTGTTTGTTTCCCAGTCCAAAATGGAGTTGAATCACAAGCAGTTTTTTGTCCTACGAGCAAGAGTTGTTTTCTGGTAAGAAGAGTCACTATTGCGCTCCCATTGCCATACACAGTGCAAATAGCACTCACGTCTGTTCGCAGCAAGTACAGTGTATTGGACTGAAGATGAGCTACTGTTCTTGTCAATTTCCTAAGCAGAGTTGAACTAGATATGGCCCGTGTGTCTAGGAAGCACAGTTCTTTTGTTCTCAGCAAGCTCACTGTTCGGAACCCATAGGAAACACTGTAGAGTAGAAGAGTGCTCTTTTCTCAAAAGCAGAGTGTGTTTCTTGTAAGGCGAGCTAGTGTTTGTTTCCCAGTCAGAAATGGAGTTGAATCCCATGCAGTTTCTGGTCCTACGAGCAAGAGTTGTTTTCTGGTAAGAAGAGTCACTATTGCGCTCCCATTGTCATACACAGGGCAAATAGCACTCGCGTCTGTTCCCAGCAAGTACAGTGTATTGGACTAAGAGGATCTACTATTCTTGTCAGTTTTTTAAGCAGAATTGAACTAGATATGACCGTGTGTGTAGGAAGCACAGTTCTTTTGTTCTGAGCAAGCTCACTGTTTTGGCCCAATAGGAAACATAATAGAGAAGAAGAGTGCTCTTTTCTCAAAAGCAGAGTGTGTTTCTTGTAAGGCGAGATAGAGTTTGTTTCCCAGTCCTAAATGGAGTTGAATCACATGTAGTTTTTGGTCCTGCGAGCAAGAGATGTTTTCTGGTAAGAAGAGTCACTATTGAGCTTTCATTGCCATACACAGTGCAAATAGCACTCGCGTCTGTTCGCAGCAAGTACAGTGTATTGGACTGAAGATGAGCTACAGTTCTTGTCAGTTTCCTAAGCAGAGTTGAACTAGATATGGCCCCTGTGTGTAGGAAGCACACAGTTCTTTTGTTCTGAGCAAGCACACTGTTCAGACCCCATAGGAAACACAGTAGAGTAGAAGAGTGCTGTTTTCTCAAAAGCAGAGTGTGTTTCTTGTAAGGCGAGCTAGCGTTTGTTTCCCAGTCCAAAATGGAGTTGAATCCCATGCAGTTTCGGGTCCTACGAGCAAGAGTTGTTTTCTGGTAAGAAGAGTCTCAATTGTGCTCCCATTATCATACAGGGCAAATAGATCTGGCGTCTGTTCCCAGCATGTACAGTGTATTGGACTGAAGAGGACCAACTGTTCTTGTCAGTTTCCTAAGCAGAGTTGAACTAGATATAGCCCGTGTGTGTAGTAAGCACAGTTCTTTGTTCTTGGCAAGCTCACTATTCTGGCCCTATAGGAAACACAGTAGAGTAGAAGAGTGCTCTTTTCTCAAAAGCAGAGTGTGTTTCTTGTAAGGCGAGCTAGCGTTTGTTTCCCAGTCCTAAATGGATTTGAATCACATGCAGTTTCTGGTCCTACGTGCAAGATTTGTTTTCTGGTAAGAAGAGTCACTATTGCGCTCCCATTGTCATACACAGGGCAAATAGCACTGGCCTTGGTTCCCAGCAAGTACAGTGTATTGGACTGAAGAGGATCTACTGTTCTTGTCAGGTTCCTAAGCAGAATTGAACTAGATATGGCCATGTGTGTAGAAAGCACAGTTCTTTTGTTCTGAGCAAGCTCACTGTTTGGACCCCATAGGAAACACAGTAGAGTAGAAGAGTGCTTTTTTCTCAAAAGCAGAGTGTGTTTATTGAAAGGAAAGCTAGTGTTTGTTTCCCAGTCAGAAATGGAATTGAATCCCGTGCAGTTTCTGGTCCTACGAGCAAGAGTTTTTTTCTTATAAGAAGAGTCACTATTGTGCTCTCATTGCCAAACTCAGTGCAAATAGCACTCGCGTCTGTTCCCTGCATGTACAGAGTATTGGACTGAAGAGGAGCTACTGTTCTTGTCAGTTTCCTAAGCAGAGTTGAACTAGATATGGCCCCTGTTGTAGGAAGCACAGTTCGTTTGTTCTGAGGAAGTTCACTGTTCTGGCCTTATAGGAAACACAGTAGAGTAGAAGAGTGCTCTTTTCTCAAAAGCAGAGTGTGTTTCTTGTAAGGCGAGCTAGCGTTTCTTTCCCATTCCTAAATGGAGTTGAGTCACATGCAGTTTCTGGTCCTACGAGCAAGATTTGTTTTCTGGTAAGAAGAGTCACTATTGCGCTCCCATTGCCATACACAGTGCAAATAGCACTCGTGTCTGATCCCAGCAAGTACAGTGTATTGGACTGAAGATGAGGTACTGTTCTTGTCAGTTTCCTAAGCAGAGTGGAACTAGATATGGCCCCTGTCTGTAGGAAGCACAGTTCTTTTGTTCTGATCAAGCTCACTGTTCAGACACCATAGGAAACACAGTAGAGTAGAAGAGTGCTCTTTTCTCAAATCAGAGTGTGTTTCTTGTAAGGCGAGCTAGCGTTTGTTTCCCAGTCCGAAATGGAGTTGAATCCCATGCAGTTTCTGGTCCTACTAGCAAGAGTTGTTTTCTGGTAAGAAGAGTCACTATTGCGCTCCCATTGTAATACACAGGGCAAATAGCACTCGCGTCTGTTCCCAGCATTTACAGTGTATTGGACTGAAAAGGATCTATTGTTCTTGTCCGTTTCCTAAGCAGAATTGAACTAGATATGGCCCTGTATGTAGGAAGCACAGTTCTTTTGTTCTGTGCAAGCTTACTGTTCTGGCCCTATAGGAAACACAGTAGAGTAGAAGAGTGCTCTTTTCTCAAAAGCAGAGTGTGTTTCTTGTGAGGCGAGCTAGCATTTATTTCCCAGTTCTAAATGGAGTTGAACCACATGCAGTTTTTTTTCCTATGAGGAAGAGTTGCTTTCTGGTAAGGAATGTCACTAATGTGCTCTCATTGCCATACACAGTGCAAATAGCACTCGCGTATGTTCCCAACAAGTACAGTGTATTGGACTGAAGAGGAGCTACTGTTCTTGTCAGTCTTCTAAGCAGAGTTGAACTAGATATGGCCCGTGTGTGTAGGAAGCACAGTTCTTTTGTTCTGAGCAAGCTCACTATTCGGACACCATAGGAAACACAGTAGTGTAGAAGAGTGCTCTTTTCTCAAAAGCAGAGTGTGTTTCTTGTAAGGCGAGCTAGCATTTGTTTCCCAGTCCTAAATGGAGTTGAATCACATGCAGTTTTTGGTCCTACCAGCAAGAGTTGTTTTCTAGTAAGGAAAATCACTATTGCGCTCCCTTTGCCATACACAGTGCAAATAGCACTCGTGTCTGTTCCCCGCAAGTACAGTGTATTGGACTGAAGAGGAGCTACTGTTCTTGTCATTTTCCTAAGAGGACTTGAACTAGATATGTCCCGTGTGTGTAGGAAACACAGTTCTTTTGTTCTGAGAAACCACACTGTGCAGACACCATAGGAAACACAGTAGAGTAGATGAGTGCTCTTTTCTCAAAATTAGATTGTGTTTCTTGAAAGGTGAGCTAGTATTTGCTTCCCAGTCAGAAATGGAGTTGAATCCCATGCAGTTTCTGGTCCTACGAGCAAGAGTTGTTTTCTGGTAAGTAGAGTCACTATTGCGCTCCCATTGCCATACACAGTGCAAATAGCACTCGCGTCTGTTCCCAGCAAGTACAGTGTATTGGACTGAAGAGCAGCTACTGTTCTTGTCAGTTTTCTAAGCAGAGTTGAACTAGATATGGCCCGTGTGTGTAGGAAGCACAGTTCTTTTGTTCTGTGCTAGCTCACTGTTCGGACACCATAGGAAACACAGTAGAGTAGAAGAGTGCTCTTTCCTCAAAAGCGTTGTGTGTTTCTTGTAAGGCGAGCTAGCGTTTGTTTCCCAGTCCTAAATGGAGTGGAATCACATGCAGTTTCTGGTCCTACGAGCCAGAGTTGTTTTCTGGTAAGAAGAGTCAATATTGCGCTCCCATTGTCATACACAGGGCAAATAGTACTGGCGTCTGTTCCCAGCATGTACAGTGTATTGGACTGAAGAGAATCTACTGTTCTTGTCAGTTTCCTAAGCAGAATTGAACTAGATATGGCCATGTATGTAGTAAGCACAGTTATTTTGTTCTGAGCAAGCTCTCTGTTCTGGCCCTATAGGAAACACAGTAGAGTAGAAGAGTGCTCTTTTCTCAAAAGCAGAGTGTGTTTCTTGTAAGGCGAGCTACCGTTTGTTTCCCAGTTCTAAATGGAGTTGAATCACATGCACTTTCTGGTCCTACGAGCAAGAGTTGTTTTCTGGTAAGGAAAGTCACTATTGCGCTCCCATTGCCATACACCGTTCAAATAGCACTTGCCTCTGTTCCCAGCAAGTACAGTGTATTGGACTGAAGAGGAGCTACTGTTCTTGTCAGTTTCCTAAGCAGAGTTGAACTAGATATGTCCCGTGTGTGTAGGAAGCAAAGTTCTTTTGTTCTGAGCAAGCACACTGTTCTGGCCCTATAGGAAACACAGTAGAGTAGAAGAGTGCTCTTTTCTCAAAAGAAGAGTGTGTTTCTTGTAAGGCGAGCTAGCGTTTGTTTCCCAGTCCTAAATGGAGTTGAATCACATGCAGTTTCTGGTCGTATGAGCAAGAGTTGTTTTCTGGTAAGAAGAGTCACTGTTGCGCTCCCATTGTCATACACAGGGCAAATAGCACTGGTGTCTGTTCCCAGCATATACAGTGTATTTTGACTGAAGAGGACATACTGTTCTTGTCAGTTTCCTAAGCAGAATTCAAGTATATATGGCCCGTGTGTGTAGGAAGCACAGTTCTTTTGTTCTGAGCAAGCTTTCTGTTCTGGCCCTACAGGAAACACACTAGAGTAGAAGAGTGCTCTTTTCTCAAAAGCAGAATGTGTTTCTTGTAAGGCGAGCTAGTGTTTCTTTCCCAGTCCAAAATGGAGTGGAGTTACATGCTGTTTCTGGTTCTATGAGCAAGAGTTGTTTTCTGGTAACAAAAGTCACTATTGCGCTCCCATTGTCATACACAGGGCAAATAGCACTGGTGTCTGTTCCCAGCATATACAGTGTATTTTAACTGAAGATGAGATACTGTTCTTGTCAGTATCCTAAGCAGAATTGAACTAGATATGGCCGTGTGTGTAGGAAGCACACTTCTTTTGTTCTGTGCAAGCTCACTGTTCTGGCCGTATAGGAAACACAGAAGAGTAGAAGAGTGCTCTTTTTTTTCAAAAGCAGAGTGTGTTTCTTGTAAGGCGAGCTAGCGTTTCTTTCCCAGTTCTAAATGAAGTTGAATCACATGCAGTTTTTGGTCCTAAGGGCAAGACTTGTTTTCTGGTAAGGAATGTCACTATTGAGCTCCCATTACCATACACATTGCAAATTGCACTCGCGTGTGTTCCCAGCCTTTACAGAGTATTGGACTTAAGAGGAGCTACTTTTCTTCTCAGATTCCTAAGCAGAGTTGATCCAGATATGGCCTATGTGTGTAGGAAGCACAGTTCTTTTGTTCTGAGCAAGCTTACTGTTCTGGCCCTATAGGAAACCCAGTAGAGTAGAAAGTGCTCTTTTCTCAAAAGCAGAGTGTGTTCCTTGTAAGGCAAGCTAGCGTTTGTTTCCCAGTGCTAAATGGATTTGAGTCACATGCAGTTTGCGGTCCTACGAGCAAGAGTTGTTTTCTGGTAAGAAGAGTCACTATTGCCATCCCATTGCCATACAAAGTGCAATTAGCACTCACGTCTGTTCCCAGCAAGTACTGTGTATTGGACTGAAGAGGAGCTACTGTTCTTGTCAGTGTCCTAAGCAGAGTTGAACTAGATATGGCCCTTCTGTAGGAAGCACAGATTTTTTGTTCTGAAAAGCTCACTGTTCGATCCCCATTGGAAACACAGTAGAGTAGAAGAGTGCTCTTTTCTCAAAAGCAGAGTGTGTTCCTTGTAAGGCGAGCTAGCGTTTGTTTCCCAGTCCTAAATGGAGTTCAATCACATGCAGTTTCTGGTCCTACGAGCAAGAGTTTTTTTCTGGTAAGAAGAGTCACTATTGCGCTCCCATTGTCATACACAGGGCAAATAGCACTGGCATCTGTTCCCAGCACGTACAGTGTATTGGACAGAAGATGATCTACTGTTCTTGTCAGTTTCCTAAGCAGAATTGAACTAGATAAGGCCATGTGTGTAGGAAGCACAGTTCTTTTGTTCTGAGTAAGCTCTCTGTTCTTTTCATATATGAAACACAGTAGAGTAGTTGACTGCTCTTTTCTCAAAAGCAGAGTGTGTTTCTTGTAAGACGAGCTAGCGTTTTTTTCCCAGTCCTAAATGGAGTTGAGTCATATGCAGTTTCTGGTCCTACAAGCAAGAGTTGTTTTCTCGTAAGGAAAGTCACTATTGTGCTCCCATTGCCATACACATTGCAAATAGCACTCGTGTCTGTTCCTAGCAAGTACAGTGTATTTGACTGAAGTGGAGTTACTGTCCTTGTCAGTTTCCTACGCAGAGTTGAACTAGATATGGCCCGTGTGTGTAGGAAGCACAGTTCTTTTGTTCTGAGCAAGCTCACTGTTCGGACCCCATAGGAAAACCAGTAGTGTAGAAGAGTGCCCTTTTCTGAAAAGCACAGTGTGTTTCTTGTAAGGCGAGCTAGCGTTTGTTTCCCAGTCGTAATGGAGTTAAATCACATGCAGTTTCTGCTCCTGTGAGCAAGAGTTGTTTTCTGGTAAGAAGAGTCACTATTGTGCTACCATTGCCATACACAGTACAAATAGCACTCGCGTCTGTTCCCAGAATGTACAGTGTATTGGACTGAAGAGGAGAAACTGTTCTTCTCAGTTTCCTAAGGAGAGTTGAACTAGATATGGCACGTGTGTGTAGGAAGCACAGTTCTTTTGTTCTGAGCAAGCTCACTGTTCTGGACATATGGGAAACACAGAAGAGTAGAAGAGTGCTATTTACTCAAAGCCGAGTGTGTTTCTTGTAAGGCGAGCTAGCGTTAGTTTCCCAGTCCTAAATGGAGTTGAATCACATGCAGTTTTTGGTCCTACGAGCAAGAGTTGTTTTCTGGTAAGGAAAGTCACTATTGTGCTCCCTTTGCCATACACAGTGCAAATACCACTCGCGTCTGTTCCCAGCAAGTAGAGTGTATTGGACTGAAGAGTAGTTACTGTTCTTGTCAGTTTCCTAAGCAGAGTTGAACTAGATATGGCCCGTGTGTATAGGAAGCACAGTTCTTTTGTTCTGAGCAAGCTAACTGTTCTGGCCCTTTTGGAAACACAGTAGAGTAGAAGAGTGCTCTTTTCTCAAAAGCAGAGTGTGTTTCTTGTAAGGCGAGCTAGCGTTTGTTTCCCAGTCCTAAATGGAGTTGAATCACATGCAGTTTCTGGTCCTACGAGCAAGAGATGTTTTCTGGTAAGAAGAGTCACTATTGTGCTCTATTGCAATAAACAGTGCAAATAGCACCGGCGTCTGTTCCGAGCAAGTGCAGTATATTGGACTGAAGAAGTCTACTGTTCTTGTCAGTTTCCTAAGCAGAATTGAACTAGATATGGCCCGTGTGTGTAGGAAGCACAGTTCTTTTGTTCTGAGCAAGCTCACTGTTCTGGGCCTAAAGGAAAAACAGTAGAGTAGAAGAGTGCTCTTTTCTCAAAAGCAGAGTGTGTTTCTTGTAATTCGAGCTAGCGTTTGTTTCCCAGTCCTAAATGGAGTTGAATCACATGCAGTTTGCGGTCCTATGAGCAAGAGTTCCTTTCTAGTAGGAAGAGTCACTATTGTGCTCCCATTGCCATACACAGTGCAAATAGCACTCGCGTCGGTTCCCAGCAAGTACAGTGTATTGGACTGAAGAGGAGTTACTGTTCTTGTCAGTTTCCTAAGCAGAGTTGAACTAGGTATGGCCCGTGTGTGTAGGAAGCAAAGTTTTTTTGTTCTGAGCAAGCTCACTGTTCGGACCCCATAGGAAACAGAGTAGAGTACAAGAGTGCTCTTTTCCCAAAAGGAGAGTGTGTTTCTTGTAAGGTGAGCTAGTGTGTGTTTCCCAGTCCTAAATGGAGTTGAATCACATGCAGTTAATGGTCCTATGAGCAAGAGATGTTTTCTGGTAAGAAGAGTCACTATTGTGTTCGCGTTGTCATACACAGGGCAAATAGCACTGGCGTCTGTTCCCAGCATGTACAGTGTATTGGACTGAAGAGGATCTACTATTCTTGTCAGTTTCCTAAGCAGAATTGAACTAGATATGGCCGTGTTTGTAGTAAGCACAGTTCTTTTTTTTGAGCAAGCTCACTGTTTGGGCTCTATAGGAAACACAGTAAAGTAGAAGAGTGCTCTTTTCTCAAAAGCAGAGTGTGTTTCTTGTAAGGCGAGCTAGCATTTGGTTCCCAGTACTAAATGGAGTTGAATCACATGCAGTTTTTGGTCCAATGAACAAGAGTTCTTTTCTGGTAAGGAAAGTCACTATTGCTCTCCCACTGCCATACACAGTGCAAATAGCACTCGCGTCTGTTCCCACCAAGTACATGGTATTGGACTGAAGAGGAGCTACTATTCTTGTCAGTTTCCTAAGCAGAGTTGAACTAGATATGGCCCGTGTGTGTAGGAAGCACAGTTCTTTTGTTCTGAGCAAACTCACTGTTCGGACCCCATAGGAAACACAGTAGAGTAGAAGAGTGCTCTTTTCTCAAAAGCAGAGTGTGTTTCTTGTAAGGCGAGCTAGCGTTTGGTTCCCAGTACTAAATGGACTTGAATCACATGCAGTTTTTGGTCCAACGAACAAGAGTTTTTTTCTGTTAAGGAAAGTCACTATTGCTCTCCCACTGCCATACACAGTGCAAATAGCACTCGCGTCTGTTCCCACCAAGTACATGGTATTGGACTGAAGAAGAGCTACTATTCTTGTCAGTTTCCTAAGCAGAGTTGAACTAGATATGGCCCGTGTGTGTAGGAAGCACAGTTCTTTTGTTCTGAGCAAACTCACTGTTCGGACCCCATAGGAAACACAGTAGAGTAGAAGAGTGCTCTTTTCTCAAAAGCAGAGTGTGTTTCTTGTAATCGAGCTAGCGTTTGTTTCCCAGTCCTAAATGGAGTTGAGTCACATGCAGTTTCTGGTCCTATGAGCAAGAGTTGTTTTCTGGTAAGAAGAGTCACTATTGCGCTCCAAATGTCATACACAGTGCAAATAGCATGAGCGTCTATTCCCAGCAAGTACAGTGTATTGGACTGAAGAGGATCTACTATTCTTGTCAGTTTCCTAAGCAGAGTTGAACTAGATATGGCCCGTGTGTAGGATGCACAGATCTTTTGTTCTGAGCAAGTTCACTGTTCGGATCCCATAGAAAACTCAGTAGAGCCGGGCGGTGGTGGCGCACGCCTTTAATCCCAGCACTCGGGAGGCAGAGCCAGGCGGATCTCTGTGAGTTTGAGGCCAGCCTGGACTACCAAGTGAGTCCCAGGAAAGGCGCAAAGCTACACAGAGAAACCCTGTCTCGAAAAACCAAAAAAAAAAAAAAAAAAAAAAAAGAAAACTCAGTAGAGTAGAAGAGTGCTCTTTTCTCAAAAGCAGAGTGTGTTTCTTGTAAGGCAGCTAGTATTTGTTTCACAGTCAGAAATGGAGTTGAATCCCATGCAGTTTCTGGTCCTACGAGCAAGAGTTATTTTCTGGTAAGAAGAGTCACTATTGCGCTCCCATTGTTATACACAGGGCAAATAGCACTGGCATCAGTTCCGAGCACGTACAGTGTATTGGACAGAAGAGGATCTAATGTCCTTATCAGTTTCCTAAGCAGAATTGAACTAGATAAGGCCATGTGTGTAGGATGCACAGTTCTTTTGTTCTGAGCAAGCTCTCTGTTCTGGCCATATATGAAACACAGTAGAGTAGAAGAGTGCTCTTTTCTCAAAAGCAGAGTGTGTTTCTTGTAAGGCGAGCTAGCGTTTGTTTCCCAGTCCTGAATGGAGTTGAATCATATGCAGTTTATGGTCCTACGAGCAAAAGATGTTTTCTGTTATGGAAAGTAACTATTGTGCTCCCATTGCCACACACAATGCAAATAGCACTCGCGTCTGTTCCCAGCGAGTACAGTGTATTGGACTGAAGAGGAGCTACTTGTCATTTTCCTAAGCAGAGTTGAACTAGGTATGGCCCGTGTGTGTAGGAAGCACAGTTCTTTTGTTCTGAGCAAGCTCACAGTTCGGACCCCATAGGAAAACCAGTAGAGTAGAAGAGTGCCCTTTTCTCAAAGCAGAGTGTGTTTCTTGTAAGGCGAGCTAGCGTTTGTTTCCCAGTCCTAAATGGAGTTGAGTCACATGCAGTTTCTGGTCCTAGGCGCAAGAGTTGTTTTCTGGTAAGAAGAGTCACTATTGCGCTCCCATTGTCATACACAGGGCAAATATGCTGGCGTCTGTTACCAGCATGTACAGTGTATTGGACTGAAGAGGTTCTATTATTCTTGTCAGTTTCCTAAGCAGAATTAAACTAGATATGGCTCATGTGTGCAGGAAGCACAGTTTTTTTGTCCTGATCAAGCTCACTGTTCTGGCCCTATAGGAAACACAGTAGAGTAGAAGAGTGCTCTTTTCTCAAAAGCAGAGTGTGTTTCTTGTAAGGCGAGCTAGGATTTGTTTTCCAGTCCTAAATGGAGTTGAATCACATGCAGTTTCTGGTCCTACGAGCAAGAGTTGTTTTCTGGTAAAAAGAGTCACTATTGTGCTCACATTGACATACACAGGGCAAATAGCACTGGCGTCGGTTCCCAGCAAGTACAGTGTATTGGACTGAAGAGGATCTACTGTTCTTGTCAGTTTCCTAAGCAGAATTGAACTAGATATGGCCCGTGTGTGTAGGAAGCACAGTTCTTTTGTTCTGAGCAAGCTGACTGTTTGGACCCCATAGGAAACACAGAAGAGTAGAAGAGTGCTCTTTTCTCAAAAGCAGAATGTGTTTCTTGTAAGGCGAGCTAGCGTTTGTTTCCCAGTCCTAAATGGAGTTGAATCACATGCAGTTTCTGGTCCTACGAGCAAGGGTTGTTTTCTGGTAAGAAGAGACACTAGTGTGCTCCCGTTGCCATACACAGTACCAATAGCACTCGCGTCTGTTCGCAGCATGTACAGTGTATTGGACTGAAAAGGATCTACTGTTCTTGTCAGTTTCCTAAGCTGAATTGAACTAGTTATGGCCGTGTATGGAGGACGCACAGTTCTTTTGTTCTGAGCAAGCATTCTGTTCTGGCCCTATAGGAAACACAGAAGAGTAGAAGAGTGCTCTTTTCTCAAAAGCAGAGTGTGTTTCTTGTAAGGCGAGCTAGCGTTTGTTTCGCAGTCCTAAATGGAGTTGAATCATATGCAGTTTTTGGTCCTACGAGCAAGATTTGTTTTCTGGTAAGGAAAGTAACTATTGTGCTCCCTTTCCCTTACACAGTGCAAATAGCACTCCCCTCTGTTCCCAGCAAGTACAGTGTGTTGGACTGAAGAGGATCTACTGTTCTTGTAAGTTTCCTAAGCAGAGTTGAACTAGATATGGCCCGTGTGTGTAGGAAGCACAGTTCTTTTGTTCTGAGCAAGATCACTGTTTTGGCCCTATAGGAAACACAGTAGAGTAGAAGAGTGCTCTTTTCTCAAAAGCAGAGTGTGTTTCTTGTAAGGTGAGCTAGCGTTTGTTTCCCAGTCCTATATGGAGTTGAATCACATGCAGTTTCTGCTCCTACGAGCAAGAGTTGTTTTCTGGTAAGAAGAGTCACTATTGTGCTCCCATTGCCATACACAGTGCAAATAGCACTCGCGTCTGTTCCCAGGAAGTACAGTGTATTGGAATGAGGAGGAGCTACTGTTCTTGTCAGTTTCCCAAGCAGAGTTGAATTAGATATGGCTCATGTGTTTAGGAAGCACACTTCTTTTGTTCTGAGCAAGTTCACTGTTCGGACCCCATAGGAAACACAGTTGGGTACAAGAGTGCTCTTTTCTCAAAAGCAGAGTGTGTTTCTTGTAAGGCGAGCTAGTGTTTGTTTCCCAGTCCTAAATGGAGTTGAATCAAATGCAGATTCTGGTTCTACGAGCAAGAGTTGTTTTCTGGTAAGAAGAGTCACTATTGAGCTCCCATTGTCATACACAGGGCAAATAGCACTGGAGTCTATTCCCAGCAAGTACAGTATATTGGACTGAAGAGGAGCTACTGTTCTTGTCAGTTTACTAAGCAGAGTTGAACTAGATATAGCCCGTGTGTGTAGGAAGCACAGTTCTTTTGTTCTGAGCAAGGTCACTATTCTGGCCCTATAGGAAACACAGCAGAGTAGAAGAGTGCTCTTTTCTCAAAAGCAGAGTGTGTTTCTTGTAAGGCGAGCTAGCGTTTGGTTCCCAGTCTTAAAAGGAGTTGAGTCACATGCAGTTTCTGGTCCTAGGAGCAAGAGTTTTTTTTTGGTAGGGAAAGTCACTATTGCGCTCCCATTGTCATTCACAGGGCAAATAGCACTGGCTTATGTTCCTAGCAAGTACAGTGTATTGGACTGAAGAGGAGCTACTGTTCTTGCCAGTTTCCTAAGCAGAGTTGAACTAGATATAACCCGTGTGTGTAGGAAGCACAGTTCTTTTGTTCTGAGCAAGCTCACTATTCTGGCCCTAAAAGAATCACAGTAGAGTAGAAGAGTGCTCTTTTCTCAAATCAGAGTGTGTTTCTTGTAATGCGAGCTAGCATTTGTTTCCCAGTCCTACATGTGGTTGAATCACATGCAGTTTTTGATCCTACGAGCAAGAGTTGTTTTCTGGTAAAGAAAGTCACTATTGTGCTCCCATTGCCATACACAGTGCAAATAGCACTGGCGTCTGTTCCCAGCATGTACAGTGTATTGGCCTCAAATGGAACTACTGTTCTTGTCAGTTTGCTAAGCAGAGTTGAACTAGACATGGCCCGTGTGTGTAGGAAGCACAGT
This sequence comes from Peromyscus eremicus, assembly GCF_949786415.1. Lineage (NCBI taxonomy): Eukaryota > Metazoa > Chordata > Mammalia > Rodentia > Cricetidae > Peromyscus > Peromyscus eremicus. Next base: position 187,071 of record NW_026734627.1, read on the forward strand.
TCTTTTGTTCTGAGCAAGCTCACTGTTCTGGCCCTATAGGAAACACAGTAGAGTAGAAGAGTGCCCTTTTCTCAAAAGCAGAGTGTGTTTCTTGTAAGGTGAGCTAGCGTTTGTTTCCCAGTCCTAAATGGAGTTGAATCACATGCAGTTTCTGGTCCTACGAGCAAGAGTTGTTTTCTGGTAAGAAGAGTCACTATTGTGCTCCCATTGTCATACACAGGGCAAATAGCACTCGCGTCTGTTCCCAGCATGTACAGTGTATTGGACCTAAGAGGATCTACTGTTCATGTCAGTTTCCTAAGAAGAATTGAAGTAGATATGGCCGTGTGTGTAGGAAGCAGAGTTATTTTGTTCAGAGCAAGCTCACTGTTTTGGCCCTATAGGAAACACAGTAGAGTAGAAGAGTGCTCTTTTCTCAAAAGCAGAGTGTGTTTCTTGTAAGGCGAGCTAGCATTTGTTTCGCAGTTCTAAATGGAGATGAATCACATGTAGTTTTTGATCCTAAGAGCAAGAGTTTTTTCTGGTAAGGAAAGTCACTATTGCGCTCCCATTGCCACACACAGTGCAAAGAGGACTCGCGTCTGTTCCCATCAAGTACAGTGTATTGGACTGAAGAGGAGCTACTCTTCTTGTCAGTTTCAAAGCAGAGTTGAAGTAGATTTGTCCCGTGTGTGTAGGAAGCACAGTTCTTTTGTTCTGAGCAAGCTCACTGTTCGGACCCCATAGGAAACACAGTAGAGTAGAAGAGTGCTCTTTTCTCAAAAGCAGAGTGTGTTTCTTGTAATCGAGCTAGCGTTTGTTTCCCAGTCCTAAATGGAGTTGAGTCACATGCAGTTTCTGGTCCTACGAGCAAGAGTTGTTTTCTGGTAAGAAGAGTCACTATTGCGCTCCCATTGTCATACACAGGGCAAATAGCACTGGCGTCTGTTCCCAGCATTTACAGTGTATTGGACTGAAGAGGATCTACTGTTCTTGTCAGTTTCCTAAGCAGAGTTGAACTAGATATATTCGGTGTGTGTAGGAAGCACAGTTCTTTTGTTCTGAGCAAGCTCACTATTTTGGCCCTACAAAAAAACACATTAGACTAGAAGAGTGCTCTTTTCTCAAAAGCAGAGTTTGTTTATTGTAAGGCGAGCTAGCGTTTGTTTCCCAGTCCTAAATGAAGTTGAATCACATGCAGTTTTTGGTCCTACGAGCTAGAGTTGTTTTCTGGTAAAGAAAGTCACTATTGAGCTCCCATTGCCATACATAGTGCAAAGAGCACTCACGTGTGTTCCCAGCAAGTACACTGTATTGGACTGAAGATGAGCTACTGTTCTTGTCAGTTTCCTAAGCAGAGTTGAACTAGATATGGCCCGTGTGTGTAGGAAGCACAGTTCTTTTGTTCTGAGCAAGCTCACTATTCTGGCCCTATAGGAAACACAGTAGAGTAGAAGAGTGCTCTTTTCTCTAAAGCAGAGTGTGTTTCTTGTAAGGCAAGCTAGCATTTGGTTCCCAGTCCTAAATGGAGTTGAATCACATTCAGTTTGCGGTCCTACGAGCAAGAGTTCTTTTCTGGTCAGAAGAGTCACTATTGTGCTCCCATTGCCATACACAGTGCAAATAGCACTCGCGTCTGTTCCCAGCAAGTACAGTGTATTGGACTGAAGAGGAGCTACTGTTCTTTTCAGTTTCCTAAGCAGAGTTGAACTAGGTATGGCCCGTGTGTGTAGGAAGCAAAGTTTTTTTGTTCTGAGCAAGCTCACTGTTCGGACCCCATAGGAAACACAGTAGAGTACAAGAGTGCTGTTTTCTCAAAAGGAGAGTATGTTTCTTGTAAGGTGAGCTAGTGTTTGTTTCCCAGTACTAAATGGAGTTGAATCAAATGCAGTTTCTGGTCCTACGAGCAAGAGTTGTTTTCTGGTAAGAAGAGTCACTATTGCGCTCCCATTGTCATACACAGGGCAAATAGTACTGGCGTCTGTTCCAAGAATGTACAGTGTATTGGACTGAAGAGGATCTACTATTCTTGTCAGTTTCCTAAGCAGAATTGAACTAGATATGGCCGTGTGTGTAGGAAGCACAGTTCTTTTGTTCTGAGCAAGCTTACTGTTTTGGCCCTATAGGAAACACAGTAGAGTAGAAGAGTGCTCTTTTCTCAAAAGCAGAGTGTGTTTCTTGTAAGGCGAGCTAGCGTTTGTTTCCCAGTACTAAATGGAGTTGAATCACATGCAGTTTTTGGTCCTACCAACAAGAGTTCTTTTCTGGTAAGGACAGTTACTATTGCGCTCCCACTGCCATACACAGTGCAAATAGCTCTCGCGTCTGTTCCCACCAAGTACAGGGTATTGGACTGAAGAGGAGCTACTGTTCTTGTCAGTTTCCTAAGCAGAGTTGAACTAGATATGGCCCGTGTGTGTAGGAAGCACAGTTCTTTTGTTCTGAGCAAGCTAACTCTTCGGATCCCATTGGAAACACAGTAGAGTAAAAGAGTGGTCTTTTCTCAAAAGCAGAGTGTGTTTCTTGTAAGGCGAGCTAGTGTTTGTTTCCCAGTAAGAAATGGAGTTGAATCCCATGCAGTTTCTGGTCCTACGAGCTAGAGTGTTTTTCTGGTAAGGAAAGACACTATTGCGCTCCCATTGACATACACAGTGCAAATAGCACTCGCGTCTGTTCCCATCAAGTACAGTGTATGGGACTGAAGAGGATCTACTGTTCTTGTTAGTTTCCTAAGGAAAATTGAACTAGATATGGCCGTGTGTGTAGGAAGCACAGTTCTTTTGTTCTGAGTAAGCTCACTGTTCTGGCCCTATAGGAAACACAGTAGAGTAGAAGAGTGGTCTTTTCTCAAAAGCAAAGTGTGTTTATTGTAAGGCGAGCTAGCGTTTGTTTCCCAGTCTTAAATGGAGTTGAATCACATGTAGTTTTTGATCCTACATGCAAAAGTTGTTTTCTGGTAAGGAAAGTCACTATTGCGCTCCAATTGTCACACACAGTGCAAAGAGGACTCGCGTCTGTTCCCATCAAGTTCAGTGTATTGGACTGAAGAAGAGCTACTGTTCTTGTCAGTTTCCTAAGTGGAGTTAAACTAGATATGGCCCGTGTGTGTAGGAAGCACAGTTCTTTTGTTCTGAGCAAGCTCACTGTTCTGGCCCTATAGGAAAAACAGTAGATTAGAAGAGTGATCTTTTCTCAAAAGCAAAGTGTGTTTCTTGTAAGGCAAGCTAGTGTTTGTTTCCCAGTCCTAAATGGAGTTGAATCACATGCAGTGTCTGGTCCTACGAGCAAGAGTTGTTTTCTGGTAAGAAGAGTCACTATTGAGCTCCCATTGTCATACATAGGGCAAATAGCACTGGCGTCTGTTCCCACCAAGTACAGTGTATTGGACTGAAGAGGATCTACTGTTCTTGTCAGTTTCCTAAGCAGAGTTGAACTAGATATAGCCCGTGTGTGTAGGAAGCACAGTTCTTTTGTTGTGAGCAAGCTCACTATTCTGGTCCTATAGCAAATACAGTAGAGTAGAAGAGTGCTCTTTTCTCAAAAGCAGAGAGTGTTTCTTGTAAGGCGAGCTAGCGTTTGTTTCCCTTCCTAAAAGGAGTTGAATCACATGCAGTTTCTGGTCCTACGAGCAAGAGTTGTTTTCTGGTAAGAAGAGTCACTATTTCGCTCCCATTGCCATATACAGTGCAAATAGCACTCGCGTCTGTTCCTAGCAAGTACAGTGTATGGGACTGAAGAGGATCTACTGTTCTTGTTAGTTTCCTAAGCAAAATTGAACTAGATATGGCCGTGTGTGTAGGAAGCACAGTTCTTTTGTTCTGAGTAAGCTCACTGTTCTGGCCCTATAGGAAACACAGTAGAGTAGAAGAGTGATCTTTTCTCAAAAGCAGAGTGTGTTTCTTGTAAGGGGACCTAGCATTTGTTTCCCAGTCCTGAATGTAGTTGAATCACATGCAGTTTTTGATCCTATGAGCAAGAGTTGTTTTCTGGTAAGGAAAATCACTATTGCCCTCCCATTGCCACACACAGTGCAAAGAGGACTCGCGTCTGTTCCCATCAAGTTCAGTGTATTGGACTGAAGAGGAGCTACTGTTCTTGTCAGTTTCCTAAGCAGATTTGAACTAGATATGGCCCGTGTGTGTAGGAAGCACAGTTCTTTTGTACTGTAAGCTCACTGATCGAACCCATAGGAAATACAGTAGAGTAGAAGAGTGCTCTTTTCTCAAAAGCAGAGAGTGTTTCTTGTAAGGCGAGCTAGCGTTTGTTTGCCGTCCTAAAAGGAGTTGAATCACATGCAGTTTCTGGTCCTACGAGCAAGAGTTGTTTTCTGGTAAGAAGAGTCACTATTACGCTCCCATTGCCATATACAGTGCAAAGAGGACAGGCGTCTGTTCCCATCAAGTACAGTGTATTGGACTGAAGAGGAGCTACTGTTCTTGTCAGTTTCCTAAGCAGAGTTGAACTAGGTATGACCCGTGTGTGTAGGAAGCACAGTTCTTTGTACTGTAAGCTCACTGATCGAACCCATAGGAAACACATTAGAGTAGAAGAGTGCCCTTTTCTCAAAAGCAGAGTGTTTTTCTTGTAAGGCAAGGTAGCGTTTGTTGCACAGTCCCAAATGGAGTTGAATCACATGCAGTTTCTGGTCCTACGTTCAAGAGTTTTTTTTTCTGGTAAGAAGAGTCACTATTGAACTCCCATTGTCATACACAGGGCAAATAGCGCTGGCGTCTGTTCCCAGCAAGTACAGTGTATTGGACTGAAGAGGAGGTACTGTTCTTGTCAGTTTCCTAAGCAGAGTTGAACTAGATATAGCCCGTGTATGTAGGAAGCACAGTTCTTTTGTTCTGAGCAAGCTCACTGTTTGGACCCCAAAGGAAACACAGTAGAGTATAAGAGTGATCTTTTCTCAAAAGCAGAGTGTGTTTCTTGTAAGGCGAGCTAGCGTTTGTTTCGCAGTCCTAAATGGAGTTGAATCACATGTAGTTTTTGATCCTAAGAGCAAGAGTTGTTTTCTGGTATGTAAAGTCACTATTGCGCTCCCATTGCCACACACAGTGCAAAGAGGACTCGCGTCTGTTCCCATCACGTACAGTGTATTGGACTGAAGAGGAGCTACTGTTCTTGTCAGTTTCCTAAGCAGAGTTGAACTAGATATGGCCTGTGTGTGTAGGAAGCACAGTTCTTTTGTTCTGAGCAAGCTCACTGTTTGGACCCCAAAGGAAACACAGTAGAGTAGAAGAGTGATCTTTTCTCAAAAGCAGAGTGTGTTTCTTGGAAAGCGAGCTAGCGTTTGTTTCCCAGTCCAAAATGGAGTTGACTCACATGCAGTTTTTTGTCCTACGAGCAAGAGTTGTTTTCTGGTAAGGAAAGTCACTATTGTGCTCTCATTGCCATACATAGGGCAAATAGCACTCGCGTCTGTTCACAGCAAATACAGTGTATGGTTCTGAAGAGGAGCTACTGTTCTTGTCAGGTTCCTAAGCAGAGTTGAACTACATATGGCCCGTGTGTGTAGGAAGCAAAGTTCTTTTGTTCTGAGCAAGCTCTCTGTTTGGACCCCAAAGGAAACACAGTAGAGTAGAAGAGTGCTCTTTTCTCTAAAGCAGAGTGTGTTTCTTGGAAAGCGAGCTAGCGTTTGTTTCCCAGTCCTAAATGGAGTTGAGTCACATGCAGTTTTTTGTACTAAGAGCAAGAGTTGTTTTCTGGTAAGACGAGTAACTATTGTGCTCCAATTGCCATACACAGTGCAAATAGCACTCGCGTCTCTTCCCCGCAAGTACAGTGTATTGGACTGAAGAGGAGCTACTGTTCTTGTCAGTTTCCTAAGCAGAGTTGAACTAGATATGGCCCGTGTGTAGGAAGCTAAGTTCTTTTGTTCTGAGCAAGCTCACTGTTCGGACCCCATAGGAAACACAGTAGAGTAGAAGAGTGCTCTTTTCTCAAAAGCAGAGTGTGTTTCATGTAAGGCGAGCTAGCATTTGTTTCCCAGTCCTAAATGGAGTTGAATCACATGCAGTTTCTGGTCCTACCAGCAAGAGTTGTTTTCTGGTAAGGAAAGTCGCTATTGCGCAACCATTGTTATACACAGTGCAAATAGCACTCGCGTCTGTTCTCAGCAAGTAGAGTGTATCAGACTGAAGAGGAGCTACTGTTCTTGTCAGTTTCCTAAGCAGAGTGGAACTAGATATGGCCCGTGTGTGTTGGAAGCACAGTTATTATGTTCTGAGCAAGCTCACTGTTCGGACCCCATAGGAAACACAGTAGAGTAGAAGAGTGCTCTTTTCTCAAAAGCAGAGTGTGTTTCTTGTAAGGTGAGCTAGCGTTTGTTTTCCTCTCCTAAATGGAGTTGAATCACATGCAGTTTCTGGTCCTACAAGCAAGAGTTGTTTTCTGGTAAGGAAAGTCACTATTGCGCTCCCATTGCCATACACAGTGCAAATAGCACTCCCTTGTCTTCCCAGCAATACAGTGTATTGGACTGAAGAGGAGAGACTGCTCTTCTCAGTTTCCTAAGCAGAGTTGAACTAGATATGGCCCCTGTGTGTAGGAAGCACAGTTCTTTTGTTCTGAGCAAGCTCACTGTTCTGGCCCTATAGGAAACACAGAAGAGTAGAAGAGTGCTCTTTTCTCAAAAGCAGAGTGTGTTTCTTGTAAGTCGAGATAGAGTTTGTTTCCCAGTCCTAAATGGAGTTGAGTCACATGCAGTTTTTGGTCCTATGAGCAAGAGTTGTTTTCTCGTAAGAAGAGTCACTATTGCGCCCCAAATGCCATACACAGTGCAATAGCACTCGCGTCTGTTCCCAGCAAGTACAGTGTATTGGACTGAAGAGGAGCTACTGTTCTTCTCAGTTTTTTAAGCAGAGTTTAACTAGATATGGTCCATGTGTGTAGGAAGCACAGATCTTTTGTTCTGAGCAAGCTCACTGTTTGGACCCCATAGGAAACGCAGTAGAGTAGAAGAGTGCTCTTTTCTAAAAAACAGAGATTGTTTCTTGTAAGGCGAGCTAGCGTTTGTTTTGTAGTCCTAAATGGAGTTGAATCACATGCAGTTTGTGGTCCTACGAGCAAGCGTGGTTTTCTGGTAAGAAGAGTCAATATTGCGCTCCCATTGTCATACACAGGGCAAATAGCACTGGCGTCGGTTCCCAGCATGTACAGTGTATTGGACTGAAGGGAATCTACTGTTCTGGTCAGGTTCCTAAGCAGAATTGAACTAGATATGGCCATGTGTGTAGGAAGCACAGTTCTTTTGTTCTGAGCAAGCTCACTGTTCGGACTCCATAGGAAACAATATAGAGTAGAAGAGTGCTCTTTTCTCAAAAGCAGATATGTATTTATTGTAAGGCGAGCTAGCATTTGTTTCCCAGTCCAAAATAGATTTGAATCACATGCAGTTTCTGGTCCTACGAGCAAGAGTTGTTTTCTGGTAAGGAAAGTCACTATTGTGCTCCCTTTGCCATACACAGTGCTAATAGCACTTGCATCTGTTCCCAGCAAGTACAGTGTATTGGACTGAAGAGGAGCTACTGTTCTTGTCAGTTTCCTAAGCAGAGTTGAACCACATATGGCCCGTGTGTGTAGGAAGCACAGGTCTTTTGTTCTGAGCAAGCTCACTGTTCTGGCCCTATAGGAAACAAAGTAGAGTAGAAGAGTGCTCTTTTGTCAAAAGCAGGGTGTGTTTCTTGTAAGGCTAGCTAACGTTTGTTTCCCAGTCCTAAATGGAGTTGAGTCACATGCAGTTTTTGGTCCTACGAGCAAGAGTAGTTTTCTGGTAAGAAGAGTCACTATTGGGCTCCCATTGCCATACACAGTACAAATAGCACTCGCATATGTTCCCAGCATGTACAGTGTATTGGACTGAAGAGGAGCTACTGTTCTTGTCAGTTTCCTAAGCAGAGTTGAACTAGATATGACCCGTGTGTGTAGGAAGCACAGTTCTTTTGTTCTGAGCAAGCTCACTGTTCGGACACCATAGGAAACACAGTAGAGTAGAAGAGTGCTCTTTTCTCAAAAGCAGAGTGTGTTTCTTGTAAGGCGAGCTAGCGTTTGTTTCGCAGTCCTAAATGGAGTTGAATCACATGCAGTTTCTGGTCCTACGAGCAAGAGTTCTTTTCTGGTAAGGAAAGCTATTATTGTGCTCCCATTGCCATACATAGTGCAAATAGCACTCGCATCTGTTCCCAGCAAGTACAGTGTATTGGACTGAAGAGGAGCTACTGTTCTTGTCAGTTTCCTAAGCAGAGTTGAACTAGATATGGCCCCTGTGTGTAGGAAGCACAGTTCTTTTGTTCTGAGCAAGTTCACTGTTCTGGCCCTATAGGAAACACAGTAGAGTAGAAGAGTGCTCTTTTCTCAAAAGCAGAGTGTGTTTCTTGTAAGGCGAGCTAGCATTTATTTCCCAGTTCTAAATGGAGTTGAATCACATGCAGTTTTTGGTCCTATGAGCAAGAATTGTTTTCTGGTAAGGAATGTCACTATTGTGATCCCATTGCCACACAGGGCAAATAGCACTGGCGTCTGTTCCCAGCATGTACAGTGTATTGGCATGAAGAAGAGCTACTTTTCTTCTCAGTTTCCTAAGCAGAGTTGAACTAGATATGGCCCATGTGTATAGGAAGTACAGTTCTTTTGTTCTGAGCGAGCTCACTGTTCTGGCCCTATAGGAAACACAGTAGAGTAGAAGAGTGCTCTTTTCTCAAAAGCAGAGTGTGTTTCTTGTAAGGGGAGCTAGCGTTTGTTTCCCAGTCCTAAATGGAGTTGAATCACATACAGTTTCTGGTCCTACGAGCAAGAGTTGTTTTCTGATAATAAGAGTCACTATTGTGCTCCCATTGCCATACACAGTGCAAATAGCACTGGCTTCTGTTCCCATCACGTACAGTGTATCGTACTGAAGAGGAGCTACTGTTCTTGTCAGTTTCCTAAGCAGAGTTGAACTAGATATGGCCCGTGTGTGCAGGAAGCACAGTTCTTTTGTTCTGAGCAAGCTCACTGTTCGGACCCCATAGGAAACACAGTAGAGTAGAAGAGTGCTCTTTTCTCAAAAGCAGAGTGTGTTTCTTGTAAGGCCAGCTAGTGTTTTTTTCCCAGCCTTATATGGAGTTGAATAACATGCTGTTTCTTGTCCTACGAGCAAGAGTTGTTTTCTGGTAAGAAGAGTCACTATTGCGCTCCCATTGTCATACACCGGGCAAATAGCCCTCGCGTCTGTTCCCAGCATGTACAGTGTATTGGACTGAAAAGGATCTATTGTTCTTGTCAGTTTCCTGAGCAGAACTGAACTAGATATGGCCCTGTATGTAGGAAGCACAGTTCTTTTGTTCTGAGAAAGCTCTCTGTTCTGGCCCTCTAGGAAACACAGTAGAGTAGAAGAGTGCTCTTTTCTCAAAAGCAGAGTGTGTTTCTTGAAAGGCGAGCTAGCGTTTGTTTCCCAGTCCTAAATGGAGTTGAATCACATGCAGTTTCTAATCCTACGAGCAAGAGTTGTTTTATGGTAAGAATAGTCACTATTGCACTGCCATTGTCATACACCGGACAAATAGCCCTGGCGTCTGTTCCCAGCAAGTACGGTGTATTGGACTGAAGAGGATCTACTGTTCTTGTCAGGTTCCTAAGCAGAATTGATCTAGATATGGCCTTGTGTGTAGGAAGCACAGTTCTTTTGTTCAGAGCAAGCTCACTCTTCGGACCCTATAGGAAACACAGTAGAGTAGAAGAGTGCTCTTTTCTCAAAAGCAGAGTGTGTTTCTTGTATGGCAAGCTAGCGTTTGTTTCCCAGTCCTAAATGTAGTTGAATCACATGCAGTTTCTGGTCCTACGAGCAAGAGTTGTTTTCTGGAAAGGAAAGTCATTATTGCGCTCCCATTGCCATACATAGTGCAAATAGCACTCCCGTCTGTTCCCAGCAAGTACAGTGTATTGGACTGAAGAGGAGCTACTGTTCTTGTCAGTTTCCTAAGCAGAATTGAAATAGATATGGCCGTGTATGTAGGAAGCACAGTTCTTTTGTTCTGAGCAAGCTCTCTGTTCTGGCCCTATAGGAAACACAGTAGAGTAGAAGAGTGTTCTTTTCTCAAAAGCAGAGTGTGTTTCTTGTAACGCGAGCTAGCGTTTGTTTCCCAGTCCTAAATGAGTTGAATCACATGCAGTTTTTGGTCCTACGAGCAAGAGTTGTTTTCTGGTAGGAAAGTCACTATTGCGCTCCCTTTGCCATACACAGTGCAAATAGCACTCGCGTCTGTTTTCAGCAAGTACAGTGTATTAGTCTGAAGAGGAGCTACTGTTCTTGTCAGTTTCCTAAGCAGAGTTGAACTAGATACAGCCCGTGTGTGTAGGAAGCACAGTTCTTTTGTTCTGAGCAAGCTCACTGTTCGGACCCCATAGGAAACACAGTAGAGTAGAATAGTGCTCTTTTCTCAAAAGCAGAGTGTTTTTCTTGTAAGGCGAGCTAGCGTTTGTTTCCCAGTCCTAATTGGAGTTGAAATCATGCAGTTTCTGGTCCTACGAACAAGAGCTGTTTTCTGGTAAGGAAAGTCACTATTGCGCTCCCATTGCCATACATAGTACAAATAGCACTCGCGTCTGTTCCCAGCATGTACAGTGTATTGGACTGAAAAGGATCTATTGTTCTTGTCAGTTTCCTAAGCAGAATTGAACTAGATATGGCCGTGTATGTAGGAAGCACAGTTCTTTTGTTCTGAGTAAGTTCACTGTTCTGGCCCTATAGGAAACACAGTAGAGTAGAAGAGTGCTCTTTTCTCAAAAGCAGAGTGTGTTTCTTGTAAGGCGAGCTAGCGTTTCTTTCCCAGTCCTAAATGGAGTTGAGTCACATGCAGTTTCTGGTCCTACAAGCAAGAGTTGTTTTCTGGTAAGAAGAGTCACTATTGCGCTCCAATTGTCATACACAGGGCAAATAGCACTGGTGTCTGTTCCCAGCATGTGCAGTGTATTTGACTGAAGAGGGTATACTGTTCTTGACAGTTTACTAAGCTGAATTGAACTAGATATGGCCGTGTGTGTAGGAATCACACTTCTTTTGTTCTGTGCAAGCTTACTGTTCTGGCCCTATAGGAAACACAGTAGAGTAGAAGAGTGCTCTTTTCTCAAAAGCAGAGTGTGTTTCTTGGAAGGCGAGCTAGCATTTATTTCCCAGTTCTAAATGGAGTTGAATCACATGCAGTTTTTATTCCTATGAGCAAGAGTTGTTTTCTGGTAAGGAATGTCACTATTGTGCTCTCATTGCCATACACAGTGCAAATAGCACTCGCGTCTGTTCCCAGTAAGTACAGTGTATTGGACTGAAGAGGAGCTACTGTTTTTGTCAGTTTTCTAAGCAGAGTTGAACTAGATATGGCCCGTGTATGTAGGAAGCACAGTTGTCTTGTTCTGATCAAGCTCACTGTTCGGACACCATAGGAAACACAGTAGAGTAGAAGAGTGCTCTTTTCTCAAAAGCAGAGTGTGTTTCTTGTAAGGCCAGCTAGTGTTTTTTTCCCAGTCCTATATGGAGTTGAATCACATGCAGTTTCTGGTCCTACGAGCAAGAGTTGTTTTCTGGTAAAAAGAGTCACTATTGCGCTGCCATTGTCATACACAGGGCAAATAGCGCTCGCGTCTGTTCCCAGCATGTACAGTGTATTGGACTGAAAAGGATCTATTTTCTTGTCAGTTTCCTAAGCAGAATTGAACTAGATATGGCCCTGTATGTAGGAAGCAGAGTTCTTTTGTTCTGAGCAATCTCTCTGTTCTGGCCCTCTAGGAAACACAGTAGAGTAGAAAAGTGCTCTTTTCTCAAAAGCAGAGTGTGTTTCTTGAAAGGCGAGCTAGCGTTTGTTTCCCAGTCCTAAATGGAGTTGAATCACATGCAGTTTCTAATCCTACGAGCAAGAGTTCTTTTATGGTAAGAATAGTCACTATTGCGCTGCCATTGCCATATACACAGGACAAATAGCAATGGCGTCTGTTCCCAGCAAGTACGGTGTATTGGACAGAAGAGGATCTACTGTTCTTGTCAGGTTCCTAAGCAGAATTGAACTAGATATGGCCGTGTGTGTAGGAAGCACAGTTCTTTTGTTCAGAGCAAGCTCACTGTTAGGACCCTATAGGAAACACAGTAGAGTAGAAGAGTGCTCTGTTCTCAAAAGCAGAGTGTGTTTCTTGTACGGCAAGCTAGCGTTTGTTTCCCAGTCCTAAATGGAGTTGAATCACATGCAGTTTCTGGTCCTATGAGCAAGAGTTTATTTCTGGTAAGGAAAGTCACTATTGAGCTCCCATTGCCACACAGGGCAAATAGCACTGGCGTCTGTTCCCAGCATGTACAGTGTATTGGACTGAAGAGGTTCCACTATTCTTGTCAGTTTCCTAAGAAGAATTGAACTAGATATGGCCCGTGTGTGTAGGAAGCACAGTTCTTTTGTTCTGAGCAAGCTCACTGTTCTGGCCCTATAGGAAACACAGTAGAGTAGAAGAGTGCTCTTTTCTCAAAAGCAGAGTGTGTTTCTTGAAAGGCGAGCTAGCGTTTGTTTCCCAGTCCTAAATGGAGTTGAATCACATGCAGTTTCTAATCCTACGAGCAAGAGTTCTTTTATGGTAAGAATAGTCACTATTGCGCTGCCATTGCCATATACACAGGACAAATAGCAATGGCGTCTGTTCCCAGCAAGTACGGTGTATTGGACTGAAGACGATCTACTGTTCTTGTCAGGTTCCTAAGCAGAATTGAACTAGATAGGGCCGTGTTGTAGGAAGCACAGTTCTTTTGTTCAGAGCAAGCTCACTGTTAGGACCCTATAGGAAACACAGTAGAGTAGAAGAGTGCTCTGTTCTCAAAAGCAGAGTGTGTTTCTTGTACGGCAAGCTAGCGTTTGTTTCCCAGTCCTAAATGGAGTTGAATCACATGCGGTTTCTGGTCCTATGAGCAAGAGTTTATTTCTGGTAAGGAAAGTCACTATTGTGCTCCCATTGCCACACAGGGCAAATAGCACTGGCGTCTGTTCCCAGCATGTACACTGTATTGGACTGAAGAGGTTCCACTGTTCTTGTCAGTTTCCTAAGAAGAATTGAACTAGATATGGCCGTGTGTGTAGGAAGCACAGTTCTTTTGTTCTGAGCAAGCTCACTGTTCTGGCCCTATAGGAAACACAGTAGAGTAGAAGAGTGCTCTTTTCTCAAAAGCAGAGTGTGTTTCTTGTAAGGCTAGCTATCGTTTGTTTCCCAGTCCTAAATGGAGTTGAGTCACATGCAGTTTTTGGTCCTACGAGCAAGAGTAGTTTTCTCGTAAGAAGAGTCACTATTGGGCTCCCTTTGCCATACACAGTACAAATAGCACTGGCGTCTGTTCCCAGCATGTACAGTGTATTGGACTGAAAAGGATCTATTGTTCTTGTCAGTTTCCTAAGCAGAATTGAACTAGATATGGCAGTGTATGTAGGAAGCACAGTTCTTTTGTTCTGAGCAAGCTCTCTGATGAGGCCCTTTAGGAAACACAGTAGAGTAGAAGAGTGCTCTTTTTCAAAAGCAGAGTGTTTTTCTTGTAAGGCGAGCTAGCGTTTGTTTCCCAGTCCTAAATGGAGTTGAATCACATGCAGTTTTTGGTCCTACCAGTAAGATTTGTTTTCTGGTAAGGAAAGTCACTATTGCGCTCCCTTTGCCATACACAGTGCAAATAGCACTCGCGTCTGTTTCCAACAAGTACAGTGTATTAGTCTGAAGAGGAGCTACTGTTCTTGTCAGTTTCCTAAGCAGAGTTGAACTAGATACAGCCCGTGTGTGTAGGAAGCACAGTTCTTTTGTTCTGAGCAAGCTCACTGTTCGGACCCCATAGGAAACACAGTAGAGTAGAAGAGTGCTCTTTTCTCAAAAGCAGAGTGTGTTTCCTGTAAGGTGAGCTAGCGTTTCTTTCCCAGTCCTAAATGGAGTTGAATCACATGCAGTTTCTGGTCCTACGAGCAAGAGTTGTTTTCTGGTAAGGAAAGTCACTATTGCGCTCCCATTGCCTTACATAGTGCAAATAGCACTCGCGTCTGTTCCCAGCATGTACAGTGTATTGGACTGAAAAGGATCTATTGTTCTTGTCAGTTTCCTAAGCAGAATTGAACTAGATATGGCCGTGTATGTAGGAAGCACAGTTCTTTTGTTCTGAGCAAGCTCTCTGTTCTGGCCCTATAGGAAACACAGTAGAGTAGAAGAGTGCTCTTTTCTCAAAAGCAGAGTGTGTTTCTTGTAAGGCGAGCTAGCGTTTGTTTCCCAGTCCTAAATGGAGTTGAATCACATGCAGTTTTTGGTCCTACCAGCAAGAGTTGTTTTCTGGTAAGGAAAGTCACTATTGCGCTCCCTTTGCCATGCACTGTGCAAATAGCACTCGTGTCTGTTTCCAGCGAGTACAGTGTACTGGACTGAAGAGGAGCTATTGTTCTTGTCAGTTTCCTAAGCAGAGTTGAACTAGATACGGCCCGTGTGTGTAGGAAACAAAGTTCTTTTGTTCTGAGCAAGCTCACTGTTTGGACACCATAGGAAACACTGTAGAGTAGAAGAGTGCTCTTTTCTCAAAAGCAGAGTGTGTTTCTTGAAAGGCAAGCTAGTGTTTGTTTCCCAGTCAGAAATGGAATTGAATCCCGTGCAGTTTCTGGTCCTACGAGCAAGAGTTTTTTTCTGGTAATAAGAGTCACTATTGCCCTCCCATTGCCATACACAGTGCATATAGCACTGGCGTCTGTTCCCTGCATGTACAGAGTATTGGACTGAATAGGAGCTACTGTTCTTGTCAGTTTCCTAAGCAGAGTTAAACTAAATATGGCCAGTGTGTGTAGGAAGCACAGTTCTTTTGTTCTGAGCAAGTTCACTGTTCTGGCCCTGTAGGAAACACAGTAGAGTAGAAGAGTGCTCTTTTCTCAAAAGCAGAGTCTGTTTCTTGTAAGGCGAGCTTGCGTTTCTTTCCCAGTCCTAAATGGAGTTGAGTCACATGCAGTTTCTGGTCCTATGAGCAAGAGTTGTTTCCTGGTATGGAATGTCACTATTGCGCTCCCATTGCCATACACAGTGCAAATAGCACTCGCGTCTGTTCCCAGCAAGTACAGTGTATTGGACTGAAGAGGAGCTACTGTTCTTGTCAGTTTCCTAAGCAGAGTTGAACTAGATATGGCACGTGTGTGTAGGAAGCACAGTTCTTTTTTTTCTGAGCAAGCTCACTGTTTTGGCCCTATAGGAAACACAGTAGAGTAGAAGAGTGCTCTTTTCTCAAAAGCAGAGTGTGTTTCTTGTAAGGCGAGCTAGCGTTTGTTTCGCAGTTCTAAATGGAGATGAATCACATGTAGTTTTTGATCCTACGAGCAAGAGTTTTTTCTGGTAAGGAAAGTCACTATTGCGCTCCCACTGCCACACACAGTGCAAAGAGGACTCGCGTCTGTTCCCATCAAGTACAGTGTATTGGACTGAAGAGGAGCTACTGTTCTTGTCAGTTTCCAAAGCAGAGTTGAAGTAGATTTGTCCCGTGTGTGTAGGAAGCACAGTTCTTTTGTTCTGAGCAAGCTCACTGTTCGGACCCCATAGGAAACGCAGTAGAGTAGAAGAGTGCTCTTTTCTCAAAAGCAGAGTGTGTTTCTTGTAATCGAGCTAGCATTTGTTTCCCAGTCCTAAATGGAGTTGAGTCACATGCAGTTTGCGGTCCTACGAGCAAGAGTTCTTTTCTGGTCAGAAGAGTCACTATTGTGCTCCCATTGCTATACACAGTGCAAATAGCACTCGCGTCTGTTCCCAGCAAGTACAGTGTATTGGACTGAAGAGGAGCTACTGTTCTTTTCAGTTTCCTAAGCATAGTTGAACTAGGTATGTCCTGTGTGTGTAGGAAGCACAGTTCTTTTGTTCTGAGCAAACTCACTGTTCGGACCCCATAGGAAACACAGTAGAGTAGAAGAGTGCTCTTTTCTCAAAAGCAGAGTGTGTTTCTTGTAATCAAGCTAGCGTTTGTTTCCCAGTCCTAAATGGAGTTGAGTCACATGCAGTTTCTGGTCCTATGAGCAAGAGTTGTTTTCTGGTAAGAAGAGTCACTATTGCGCTCCAATTGTCATACACAGTGCAAATAGCACTAGCGTCTATTCCCAGCAAGTACAGTGTATTGGACTGAAGAGGATCTCCTATTCTTGTCAGTTTCCTAAGCAGAGTTGAACTAGATAAGACCATGTGTGTAGGAAGCACAGTTCTTTTGTTCTGAGCAAGCTCTCTGTTCTGGCCATATATGAAACACAGTAGAGTAGAAGAGTGCTCTTTTCTCAAAAGCAGAGTGTGTTTCTTGTAAGGCGAGCTAGCGTTTGTTTCCCAGTCCTAAATGGAGTTGAATCATATGCAGGTTATGGTCCTACGACCAAGAGATGTTTTCTGTTATGGAAAGTAACTATTGTGCTCCCATTCCCACACACAGTGCAAATAGCACTTGTGTCTGTTCCCAGCGAGTACAGTGTATTGGACTGAAGAGGAGCTACTTGTCATTTTCCTAAGCAGAGTTGAACTAGGTATGGCCCGTGTGTGTAGGAAGCACAGTTCTTTTGTACTGAGCAAGCTCACAGTTCGGACCCCAAAGGAAAAACAGTAGAGTAGAAGAGTGCCCTTTTCTCAAAAGCAGAGTGTGTTTCTTGTAAGGCGAGCTAGCGTTTGTTTCCCAGTCCTAAATGGCGTTGAATCCCATGCAGTTTCTGGTCCTACAAGCAAGATTAGTTTTCTGGTAAAAAGAGTCACTATTGTGTTCCCATTGCCATACACAGTGCAAATAGAACTCGCGTCTGTTCCCAGCAAGTACAGTGTATTGGACTGAAGAGGAGCTACTCTTCTTGTCAGTTTCCTAAGCAGAGTTTAACTAGATATGGCTCGTGTGTGTAGGAAGCACAGTTCTTTTGTTCTGAGCAAGCTTTCTGTTCTGGCCCTATAGGAAACACAGTAGAGTAAAAGAGTGCTCTTCTCTCAAAAGCAGAGTGTGTTTCTTGTAAGGCAAGCTAGCGTTTGTTTCCCAGTCCTAAATGGAGTTAAATCACATGCAGGTTTTGGTGCTACGAGCAAGAGTTGTTTTCTGGTAAGGAAAGTCACTATTGTGCTCCCTTTGCCTTACACAGTGCAAATAGCACTCGCGTCTGTTTCCAGCAAGTACAGTGTATTGGACTGAAGAGGATCTACTGTTCTTGTCAGTTTCCTAAGCAGAGTTGAACTAGATATGGCCCGTGTGTGTAAGAAGCACAGTTCTTTTGTTCTGAGCAAGCTCTCTGATCAGACCCCATAGGAATCACAGTAGAGTAGAAGAGTGCTCTTTTCTCAAAAGAGGAGTGTGTTTCTTGTAAGGCGAGCTAGCGTTTGGTTCCCAGTCCTAAATGGAGTTGAATCACATGCAGATTCTGGTCCTAAGAGCAAGAGTTGTTTTCTGGAAAGAAGAGTCACTATTGTGCTCCCATTGTCATACACAGGGCAAATATGCTGGCGTCTGTTACCAGCATGTACAGTGTATTGGACTGAAGAGGTTCTATTATTCTTGTCAGTTTCCTAAGCAGAATTAAACTAGATATGGCTCATGTGTGCAGGAAGCACAGTTTTTTTGTTCTGATCAAGCTCACTGTTCTGGCCCTATAGGAAACACAGTAGAGTAAAAGAGTGCTCTTTTCTCAAAAGCAGAGTGTGCTTCTTATAAGGCGAGCTAGCGTTTGTGTCCCAGGCCTAAATGGAGTTGAGTAACATTCAGTTTTTGGTCCTACGAGCAAGACCTGTTTTCTAGTAAGAAGAGTCACTATTGCGCTCCCATTGCCATACACAGTACAAAGAGCACTCGCGTCTATTCCCAGCAAGTACAGTGTATTGGACTGAAGAGGATCTACTGTTCTTGTCAGTTTCCTAAGCAGAGTTGAACTAGATATGGCCCGTGTTTGTAGGAAGCACAGTTCTTTTGTTCTGAGCAAGCTCATTGTTCGGACCCCATAGGAAACACAGTAGAGTAGAAGAGTGCTCTTTTCTCAAAAGCAGAGTGTGTTTCTTGTAATCAAGCTAGCGTTTGTTTCCCAGTCCTAAATGGAGTTGAGTCACATGCAGTTTCTGGTCCTATGAGCAAGAGTTGTTTTCTGGTAAGAAGAGTCACTATTGCGCTCCAATTGTCATACACAGTGCAAATAGCACTAGCGTCTATTCCCAGCAAGTACAGTGTATTGGACTGAAGAGGATCTCCTATTCTTGTCAGTTTCCTAAGCAGAGTTGAACTAGATAAGACCATGTGTGTAGGAAGCACAGTTCTTTTGTTCTGAGCAAGCTCTCTGTTCTGGCCATATATGAAACACAGTAGAGTAGAAGAGTGCTCTTTTCTCAAAAGCAGAGTGTGTTTCTTGTAAGGCGAGCTAGCGTTTGTTTCCCAGTCCTAAATGGAGTTGAATCATATGCAGGTTATGGTCCTACGACCAAGAGATGTTTTCTGTTATGGAAAGTAACTATTGTGCTCCCATTCCCACACACAGTGCAAATAGCACTTGTGTCTGTTCCCAGCGAGTACAGTGTATTGGACTGAAGAGGAGCTACTTGTCATTTTCCTAAGCAGAGTTGAACTAGGTATGGCCCGTGTGTGTAGGAAGCACAGTTCTTTTGTACTGAGCAAGCTCACAGTTCGGACCCCAAAGGAAAAACAGTAGAGTAGAAGAGTGCCCTTTTCTCAAAAGCAGAGTGTGTTTCTTGTAAGGGGAGCTAGCGTTTGTTTCCCAGTCCTAAATGGCGTTGAATCCCATGCAGTTTCTGGTCCTACAAGCAAGATTAGTTTTCTGGTAAAAAGAGTCACTATTGTGTTCCCATTGCCATACACAGTGCAAATAGAACTCGCGTCTGTTCCCAGCAAGTACAGTGTATTGGACTGAAGAGGAGCTACTCTTCTTGTCAGTTTCCTAAGCAGAGTTTAACTAGATATGGCTCGTGTGTGTAGGAAGCACAGTTCTTTTGTTCTGAGCAAGCTTTCTGTTCTGGCCCTATAGGAAACACAGTAGAGTAAAAGAGTGCTCTTCTCTCAAAAGCAGAGTGTGTTTCTTGTAAGGCAAGCTAGCGTTTGTTTCCCAGTCCTAAATGGAGTTAAATCACATGCAGGTTTTGGTGCTACGAGCAAGAGTTGTTTTCTGGTAAGGAAAGTCACTATTGTGCTCCCTTTGCCTTACACAGTGCAAATAGCACTCGCGTCTGTTTCCAGCAAGTACAGTGTATTGGACTGAAGAGGATCTACTGTTCTTGTCAGTTTCCTAAGCAGAGTTGAACTAGATATGGCCCGTGTGTGTAAGAAGCACAGTTCTTTTGTTCTGAGCAAGCTCTCTGATCAGACCCCATAGGAATCACAGTAGAGTAGAAGAGTGCTCTTTTCTCAAAAGAGGAGTGTGTTTCTTGTAAGGCGAGCTAGCGTTTGGTTCCCAGTCCTAAATGGAGTTGAATCACATGCAGTTTCTGGTCCTAAGAGCAAGAGTTGTTTTCTGGAAAGAAGAGTCACTATTGTGCTCCCATTGTCATACACAGGGCAAATATGCTGGCGTCTGTTACCAGCATGTACAGTGTATTGGACTGAAGAGGTTCTATTATTCTTGTCAGTTTCCTAAGCAGAATTAAACTAGATATGGCTCATGTGTGCAGGAAGCACAGTTTTTTTGTTCTGATCAAGCTCACTGTTCTGGCCCTATAGGAAACACAGTAGAGTAAAAGAGTGCTCTTTTCTCAAAAGCAGAGTGTGCTTCTTATAAGGCGAGCTAGCGTTTGTGTCCCAGGCCTAAATGGAGTTGAGTAACATTCAGTTTTTGGTCCTACGAGCAAGACCTGTTTTCTAGTAAGAAGAGTCACTATTGCGCTCCCATTGCCATACACAGTACAAAGAGCACTCGCGTCTATTCCCAGCAAGTACAGTGTATTGGACTGAAGAGGATCTACTGTTCTTGTCAGTTTCCTAAGCAGAGTTGAACTAGATATGGCCCGTGTTTGTAGGAAGCACAGTTCTTTTGTTCTGAGCAAGCTCATTGTTCGGACCCCATAGGAAACACAGTAGAGTAGAAGAGTGCTCTTTTCTCAAAAGCAGAGTGTGTTTCTTGTAAGGCGAGCTAGGATTTGTTTTCCAGTCCTAAATGGAGTTGAATCACATGCAGTTTCTGGTCCTATGAGCAAGAGTTGTTTTCTGGTAAAAAGAGTCACTATTGTGCTCACATTGTCATACACAGGGCAAATAGCACTGGCGTCGGTTCCCATCAAGTACAGTGTATTGGACTGAAGAGGATCTACTGTTCTTGTCAGTTTCCTAAGCAGAATTGAACTAGATATGGCCCGTGTGTGTAGGAAGCACAGTTCTTTTGTTCTGAGCAAGCTGACTGTTCGGACCCCATAGGAAACACAGTAGAGTAGAAGAGTGCTCTTTCCTCAAAAGCAGAATGTGTTTCTTGTAAGGCGAGCTAGGGTTTGTTTCCCAGTCCTAAATGGAGTTGAATCACATGCAGTTTCTGGTCCTACGAGCAAGAGTTGTTTTCTGGTAAGAAGAGTCACTATTGCGCTCGCGTTGTCATACACAGGGCAAATATCACTGGCGTCTGTTCCAAGAATGTACAGTGTATTGGACTGAAGAGGATCTACTATTCTTGTCAGTTTCCTAAGCAGAATTGAACTAGATATGGCCGTGTGTGTAGGAAGCACAGTTCTTTTGTTCTGAGCAAGCTGACTGTTCGGACCCCATAGGAATCACAGTAGAGTAGAAGAGTGCTCTTTTCTCAAAAGCAGAATGTGTTTTTTGTAAGGCGAGCTAGCGTTTGTTTCCCAGTCCTAAATGGAGTTGAATCACATGCAGTTTCTGGTCCTACGAGCAAGAGTTGTTTTCTGGTAAGAAGAGACACTAGTGTGCTCCCGTTGCCATACACAGTACAAATAGCACTCGCGTCTGTTCGCAGCATGTACAGTGTATTGGACTGAAAAGGTTCTACTGTTCTTGTCAGTTTCCTAAGCTGAATAGAACTAGTTATGGCCGTGTATGGAGGACGCACAGTTCTTTTGTTCTGAGCAAGCTTTCTGTTCTGGCCCTATAGGAAACACAGAAGAGTAGAAGTGTGCTCTTTTCTCAAAAGTAGAGTGTGTTTCTTGTAAGGCGAGCTAGCGTTTGTTTCGCAGTCCTAAATGGAGTTGAATCATATGCAGTTTTTGGTCCTACGAGCAAGATTTGTTTTCTGGTAAGGAAAGTCACTATTGTGCTCCCTTTGCCTTACACAGTGCAAATAGCACTCCCCTCTGTTCCCAGCAAGTACAGTGTATTGGACTGAAGAGGATCTACTGTTCTTGTAAGTTTCCTAAGCAGAGTTGAACTAGATATGGCCCGTGTGTGTAGGAAGCACAGTTCTTTTGTTCTGAGCAAGATCACTGTTCTGGCCCTATAGGAAACACAGTAGAGTAGAAGAGTGCTCTTTTCTCAAAAGCAGAATGTGTTTCTTGTAAGGCGAGCTAGCGTTTGTTTCCCAGTCCTATATGGAGTTGAATCACATGCAGTTTCTGGCCCTACGAGCAAGAGTTGTTTTCTGGTAAGAAGAGTCACTATTGTGCTCCCATTGCCATACACAGTGCAAATAGCACTCGCGTCTGTTCCCAGGAAGTACAGTGTATTGGAATGAGGAGGAGCTACTGTTCTTGTCAGTTTCGCAAGCAGAGTTGAATTAGATATGGCTCATGTGTGTAGGAAGCACACTTCTTTTGTTCTGAGCAAGCTCACTGTTCGGACACCTTAGGAAACACAGTTGGGTAGAAGAGTGCTCTTTTCTCAAAAGCAGAGTGTGTTTCTTGTAAGGCGAGCTAGTGTTTGTTTCCCAGTCCTAAATGGAGTTGAATCACATGCAGTTTCTGGTCCTTCGAGCAAGAGTTGTTTTCTGGTAAGAAGAGTCACTATTGTGCACCCATTGTCATACACAGTGCAAATAGCACTCCCCTCTGTTCCCAGCATGTACAGTGTATTGGACTGAAGAGGATCTACTGTTCTTGTCAGTTTCCTAAGAAGAATTGAACTAGATATGGCCGTGTGTGTAGGAAGCACAGTTCTTTTGTTCAGAGCAAGCTCACTGTTTTGGCCCTATAGGAAACACAGTAGAGTAGAAGAGTGCTCTTTTCTCAAAAGCAGAGTGTGTTTCTTGTAAGGCGAGCTAGCGTTTGTTTCGCAGTTCTAAATGGAGTTGAATCACATGTAGTTTTTGATCCTACGAGCAAGAGTTTTTTCTGGTAAGAAAAGTCACTATTGCGCTCCCACTGACACACACAGTGCAAAGAGGACTCGCGTCTGTTCCCATCAAGTACAGTGTATTGGACTGAAGAGGAGCTACTGTTCTTGTCAGTTTCCAAAGCAGAGTTGAAGTAGATTTGTCCCGTGTGTGTAGGAAGCACAGTTCTTTTGTTCTGAGCAAGCTCACTGTTCGGACCCCATAGGAAACACAGTAGAGTAGAAGAGTGCTCTTTTCTCAAAAGCAGAGTGTGTTTCTTGTAATCGAGCTAGCGTTTTTTTCCCAGTCCTAAATGTAGTTGTGTCACATGCAGTTTCTGGTCCTATGAGCAAGAGTTTTTTTCTGGTAAGAAGAGTCACTATTGCGCTCCCATTGTCATACACAGGGCAAATAGCACTGGCGTCTGTTCCCAGCATGTACAGTGTATTGGACTGAAGAGTATCTACTGTTCTTGTCAGTTTCCTAAGCAGAGTTGAACTAGATATAGTCGGTGTGTGCACAGTTCTTTTGTTCTGAGCAAGCTCACTATTCTGGCCCTATAGGAAACACAGTAGAGTAGAAGAGTGCTCTTTTCTCAAAAGCAGAGTGTTTTTTTGTAAAGCGAGCTAGCGTTTGTTTCCCAGTCATAAATGGAGTTGAATCACATGCAGTTTCTGGTCCTATGAGCAAGAGTTGTTTTCTGGTAAAAAGAGTCACTATTGTGCTCCCATTGTCATACACAGGGCAAATAGCACTGGCGTCTGTTCCCAGCAAGTACAGTGTATGGGACGGAAGAGGATCTACTGTTCTTGTCAGTTTCTTAAGCAGAATTGAACTAGATATGGCCGTGTGTGTAGGAAGCACAGTTCTTTTGTTCTGAGCAAGCTCACGGTTTTGGCCCTGTAGGAAACAAAGTAGAGTAGAAGAGTGCTCTTTTCTCAAAAGCAGAGTGTGTTTCTTGTAAGGCGAGCTAGCGCTTGTTTCCTAGTCCTAAGTGGAGTTGAATCACCTGTAGTTTTTGGTCCTACGAGCTAGAGTTATTTTCTGGTAAGGAAAGTCACTATTGAGATCACATTGCCATACATAGTTCAAATAGCACTCGCGTCTGTTCCCAGCAAGTACACTGTATTGGACTGAAGATGAGCTACTGTTCTTGTCAGTTTCCTAAGCAGAGTTGAACTAGATATAACCCGTGTGTATAGGAAGCACAGTTCTTTTGTTCTGAGCAAGCTAACTATTCTGGCCCTATAGGAAACACAGTAGAGTAGAAGACTGCTCTTTTCTCAAAAGCAGAGTGTTTTTCTTGAAAAGCGAGCTAGCGTTTGTTTCCCATTCCTAAATGGAGTTGAATCACATGCAGTTTCTGGTCCTACGAGCAAGAGTTGTTTTTTGGTAAGAAGTGTCACTATTGTGCTCCCATTGTCATACACAGGGCAAATAGCACTGGCGTCTGTTCCCAGCAAGTACAGTGTATGGGACGGAAGAGGATCTACTGTTCTTGTCAGTTTCCTAAGCAGAATTGAACTTGATATGGCCCATGTGTGTAGGAAGCACAATTCTTTTGTTCTGAGCAAGCTCACTGTTTTGGTCCTGTAGGAAACACAGTAGAGTAGAAGAGTGCTCTTTTCTCAAAAGCAGAGTGTGTTTCTTGTAAGGAGAGCTAGCGTTTGTTTCCCAGTCCTAAATGGAGTTGAATCACATGCAGTTTTTCGTCCTAAGAGCTAGAGTTGTTTTCTGGTAAGGAAAGTCACTATTGAGCTCCCATTGCCATACATAGTGCAAATAGCACTCGCGTCTGTTTCCAGCAAGTACACTGTATTGGACTGAAGATGAGCTACTGTTCTTCTCAGTTTCCTAAGCAGAGTTGAACTAGATATGGCCCCTGTGCGTAGGAAGCACAGTTCTTTTTTTCTGAGCAAGCTCACTATTCTGGCCCTATAGGAAACACAGTAGAGTAGAAGAGTGCTCTTTTCTCAAAAGCAGAGTGTTTTTTTGTAAAGCGAGCTAGCGTTTGTTTCCCAGTCATAAATGGAGTTGAATCACATGCAGTTTCTGGTCCTATGAGCAAGAGTTGTTTTCTGGTAAAAAGAGTCACTATTGTGCTCCCATTGTCATACACAGGGCAAATAGCACTGGCGTCTGTTCCCAGCAAGTACAGTGTATGGGACGGAAGAGGATCTACTGTTCTTGTCAGTTTCTTAAGCAGAATTGAACTAGATATGGCCGTGTGTGTAGGAAGCACAGTTCTTTTGTTCTGAGCAAGCTCACGGTTTTGGCCCTGTAGGAAACAAAGTAGAGTAGAAGAGTGCTCTTTTCTCAAAAGCAGAGTGTGTTTCTTGTAAGGCGAGCTAGCGCTTGTTTCCTAGTCCTAAGTGGAGTTGAATCACCTGTAGTTTTTGGTCCTACGAGCTAGAGTTGTTTTCTGGTAAGGAAAGTCACTATTGAGATCACATTGCCATACATAGTTCAAATAGCACTCGCGTCAGTTCCCAGCAAGTACAGTGTATTGGACTGAAGAGGAGCTACTGTTCTTGTCAGTTTCCTAAGCAGAGTTGAACTAGATATGGCCCGTGTGTGTAGGAAGCACAGTTCTTTTGTACTGTAAGCTCACTGAACAAACCCATAGGAAACACATTAGAGTAGAAGAGTGCCCTTTTCTCAAAAGCAGAGTGTTTTTCTTGTAAGGCAAGCTAGCCTTTGTTGCGCAGTCCTAAATGGAGTTCAATCACATGCAGTCTGGTCCTACGAGCAAGAGTTTTTTTTCTGGTAAGAAGAGTCACTACTGAACTCTCATTGTCATACTCAAGGCAAATAGCACTGGCGTCTGTTCCCAGCAAGTACAGTGTATTGGACTGAAGAGGAGCTACTGTTCTTGTCAGTTTCCTAAGCAGAGTTGAAATAGATATAGTCCGTGTGTGTAGGAAGCACAGTTCTTTTGTTCTGACAAGCTCACTATTCTGGCCCTATAGGAAACAAAGTAGAGTAGAAGAGTGCTCTTTTCTCAAAAGCAGAGTGTGTTTCTTGTAAGGCGAGCTAGCGCTTGTTTCCTAGTCCTAAGTGGAGTTGAATCACCTGTAGTTTTTGGTCCTACGAGCTAGAGTTATTTTCTGGTAAGGAAAGTCACTATTGAGATCACATTGCCATACATAGTTCAAATAGCACTCGCGTCTGTTCCCAGCAAGTACACTGTATTGGACTGAAGATGAGCTACTGTTCTTGTCAGTTTCCTAAGCAGAGTTGAACTAGATATAACCCGTGTGTATAGGAAGCACAGTTCTTTTGTTCTGAGCAAGCTAACTATTCTGGCCCTATAGGAAACACAGTAGAGTAGAAGACTGCTCTTTTCTCAAAAGCAGAGTGTTTTTCTTGAAAAGCGAGCTAGCGTTTGTTTCCCATTCCTAAATGGAGTTGAATCACATGCAGTTTCTGGTCCTACGAGCAAGAGTTGTTTTTTGGTAAGAAGTGTCACTATTGTGCTCCCATTGTCATACACAGGGCAAATAGCACTGGCGTCTGTTCCCAGCAAGTACAGTGTATGGGACGGAAGAGGATCTACTGTTCTTGTCAGTTTCCTAAGCAGAATTGAACTTGATATGGCCCATGTGTGTAGGAAGCACAATTCTTTTGTTCTGAGCAAGCTCACTGTTTTGGTCCTGTAGGAAACACAGTAGAGTAGAAGAGTGCTCTTTTCTCAAAAGCAGAGTGTGTTTCTTGTAAGGAGAGCTAGCGTTTGTTTCCCAGTCCTAAATGGAGTTGAATCACATGCAGTTTTTCGTCCTAAGAGCTAGAGTTGTTTTCTGGTAAGGAAAGTCACTATTGAGCTCCCATTGCCATACATAGTGCAAATAGCACTCGCGTCTGTTTCCAGCAAGTACACTGTATTGGACTGAAGATGAGCTACTGTTCTTCTCAGTTTCCTAAGCAGAGTTGAACTAGATATGGCCCCTGTGCGTAGGAAGCACAGTTCTTTTTTTCTGAGCAAGCTCACTATTCTGGCCCTATAGGAAACACAGTAGAGTAGAAGAGTGCTCTTTTCTCAAAAGCAGAGTGTTTTTTTGTAAAGCGAGCTAGCGTTTGTTTCCCAGTCATAAATGGAGTTGAATCACATGCAGTTTCTGGTCCTATGAGCAAGAGTTGTTTTCTGGTAAAAAGAGTCACTATTGTGCTCCCATTGTCATACACAGGGCAAATAGCACTGGCGTCTGTTCCCAGCAAGTACAGTGTATGGGACGGAAGAGGATCTACTGTTCTTGTCAGTTTCTTAAGCAGAATTGAACTAGATATGGCCGTGTGTGTAGGAAGCACAGTTCTTTTGTTCTGAGCAAGCTCACGGTTTTGGCCCTGTAGGAAACAAAGTAGAGTAGAAGAGTGCTCTTTTCTCAAAAGCAGAGTGTGTTTCTTGTAAGGCGAGCTAGCGCTTGTTTCCTAGTCCTAAGTGGAGTTGAATCACCTGTAGTTTTTGGTCCTACGAGCTAGAGTTGTTTTCTGGTAAGGAAAGTCACTATTGAGATCACATTGCCATACATAGTTCAAATAGCACTCGCGTCAGTTCCCAGCAAGTACAGTGTATTGGACTGAAGAGGAGCTACTGTTCTTGTCAGTTTCCTAAGCAGAGTTGAACTAGATATGGCCCGTGTGTGTAGGAAGCACAGTTCTTTTGTACTGTAAGCTCACTGAACAAACCCATAGGAAACACATTAGAGTAGAAGAGTGCCCTTTTCTCAAAAGCAGAGTGTTTTTCTTGTAAGGCAAGCTAGCCTTTGTTGCGCAGTCCTAAATGGAGTTCAATCACATGCAGTCTGGTCCTACGAGCAAGAGTTTTTTTTCTGGTAAGAAGAGTCACTACTGAACTCTCATTGTCATACTCAAGGCAAATAGCACTGGCGTCTGTTCCCAGCAAGTACAGTGTATTGGACTGAAGAGGAGCTACTGTTCTTGTCAGTTTCCTAAGCAGAGTTGAAATAGATATAGTCCGTGTGTGTAGGAAGCACAGTTCTTTTGTTCTGACAAGCTCACTATTCTGGCCCTATAGGAAACACAGTAGAGTAGAAGAGTGCTCTTTTCTCATAAGCAGAGTGTGTTTCTTGTAAGGCGAGCTGGCGTTTGTTTCGCAGTCCTAAATGGAGTTGAATCACATGCAGTTTCTGGTCCTCCAAGCAAGAGGAGTTTTTGGTAAGAAGAGTCACTATTTCGCTCCCATTGCCATATACAGTGCAAATAGCACTCGCGTCTGTTCCCAGCAAGTACAGTGTATGGGACTGAAGAGGATCTACTGTTCTTGTTAGTTTCCTAAGCAAAATTGAACTAGATATGGCCGTGTGTGTAGGAAGCACAGTTCTTTTGTTCTGAGTAAGCTCACTGTTCTGGCCCTATAGGAAACACAGTAAAGAAGAGTGATCTTTTCCCAAAAACAGAGTGTGTTTCTTGTAAGGGGAGCTAGCATTTGTTTCCCAGTCCTAAATGGAGTTGATCACGTGCATTTTTTGATCCTACGAGCAAGAGTTGTTTTCTGGTAAGGAAAATCACTATTGTGCTCCCATTGCCACACACAGTGCAAAGAGGACTCGCGTCTGTTCCCATCAAGTACAGTGTATTGGACTGAAGAGGAGCTACTGTTCTTGTCAGTTTCCTAAGCAGAGTTGAACTAGATATGGCCCGTGTGTTTAGGAAGCACAGTTCTTTTGTACTGTAATCTCACTGATCGAACCCATAGGAAACACATTAGAGTAGAAGAGTGCCCTTTTCTCAAAAGCAGAGTGTTTTTCTTGCAAGGCAAGCTAGCGTTTGTTGCGCAGTCCTAAATGGAGTTGAATCACATGCAGTTTCTGGTCCTACGATTAAGAGTTTTTTTTTTCTGGTAAGAAGAGACACTATTGAACTCCCATTGTCATACACAGGGCAAATAGCACTGGCGTCTGTTCCCATCAAGTACAGTGTATTGGACTGAAGAGGAGCTACTGTTCTTGTCAGTTTCCTAAGCAGAGTTGAACTAGATATAGCCCGTGTGTGTAGGAAGCACAGTTCTTTTGTTCTAAGCAAGCTCACTGTTTGGACCCCAAAGGAAACACAGTAGAGTAGAAGAGTGCTCTTTTCTCAAAAGCAGAGTGTGTTGCTTGTAAGCGAGCTAGGGTTTGTTTCCCAGTCCTAAATGGAGTTGAATCACATGCAGTTTGTGGTCCTATGAGCAAGAGATGTTTTCTGGTAAGAAGAGTCACTATTGCGGTCCCATTGTCATACACATTGCAAATAGCACTAGCATCTTTCCCCTGCATGTACAGTGTATTGGACTGAAGAGGATCTACTGTTCTTGTCAGTTTTCTAAGGAGAATTGAACTGGATATGTCCCGTGTGTAGGAAGCACAGTTCTTTTGTTCTGAGCAAGCTCACTGTTTGGACCCCAAATGAAACACAGTAGAGTAGAAGAGTGCTCTTTTCTCAAAAGCAGAGTGTGTTTCTTGTAAGGCTAGCTAGCGTTTGTTTCCTAGTCCTAAATTGAGTTGAATCACATGCAGTTTCTGGTCCTACGAGCAAGAGTTGTTTTCTGGTAAGAAGAGACACTATTGCGCTCCCATTGACATACACAGGGCAAATAGCACTGGCGTCTGTTCCCAGCATGTACAGTGTATTGGACTGAAGAGGAGCTACTGTTCTTGTCAGTTTCCTAAGCAGAGTTGAACTAGATATAGTCTGTGTGTGTAGGAAGCACAGTTCTTTTGTTCTGAGCAAGCTCTCTATTCTGGCCCTACAAAAAACACATTAGACTAGAAGAGTGCTCTTTTCTCAAAAGCAGAGTGTGTTTATTGTAAGGCGAGCTAGCGTTTGTTTCCCAGTTATAAATGGAGTTGAATCACATGCAGTGTCTGGTCTTACGAGCAAGAGTTGTTTTCTGGTAAGAAGAGTCACTATTGCGCTCCCATTATCATACACAGGGCAAATAGCACTGGTGTCTGTTCCCAGCATGTACAGTGTATTGGACTGAAGAGGAGCTACTGTTCTTGTCAGTTTCCTAAGCAGAATTAATCTAGATATGGCCCGTGTGTGTAGGAAGCACATTTCTTTTGCTCTGAGCAAGCTCACTATTCTGGCCCTATAGGAAACACAGTAGATTAGAAGAGTGCTCTTTTCTCAAAAGCAGAGTGTTTTTCTTGTAAAGCGAGCTAGTGTTTGTTTCCCTGTCCTAAATGGAGTTGAATAACATACAGTTTCTGGTCCTATGAGCAAGAGTTGTTTTCTGGTAAGAAGAGTCACTATAGCACTCCCATTGTCATACACAGGGCAAATAGCAGTGGCGTCTGTTCCCAGCATGTACAGTGTATTGGACTGAAGAGGAGCTACTGTTCTTGTCAGTTTCCTAAGCAGAATTGAACTAGATATAGCCGTGTGTGTAGGAAGCACAGTTCTTTTGTTCTGAGCAAGCTGACTGTTCGGACCCCTAGGAAACACAGTAGAGTAGAACAGTGCTCTTTTCTCAAAAGCAGAGTGTGTTTCTTGTAAGGCGAACTAGTGCTTGTTTCCCAGTCTGAAATGGAGTTGTATCCCATGCAGTTTCTGGACCTACGAGCAAGAGATGTTAACTGGTAAGAAGAGTCACTATTGTGCTCCCATTGCCATATAAAGTGTAAATAGCTCTCGCGTCTGTTCCCAGCAAGTAAAGTGTATTGGACTGAAGAGGAGCTACTGTTCTTGTCAGTTTCCTCAGCAGAATTGAACTAGATATGGCCATGTGTGTAGGAAGCACAGTTCTTTTGTTCTGAGTAATCTCACTGTTCTGACCCTATAGGAAATACCGTAGAGTAGAAGAGTGATCTTTTCTCAAAAGCAGAGCATTTTTCTTGTAAGGGGAGCTAGCATTTGTTTCCCAGTCCTAAATGGAGTTGAATCACATGCATTTTTTGATCCTACGAGCAAGCGTTGTTTTCTGGTAAAGAAAGTCACTATTGCGCTCCCATTGCCACACACAGTGCAAAGAGGACTCGCGTCTGTTCCCATCAAGTACAGTGTATTGGACTGAAGAGGAGCTACTGTTCTTGTCAGTTTCCTAAGCAGAGTTGAACTAGATATGGCCCGTGTGTGTAGGAAGGACAGTTCTTTTCTACTGTAAGCTCAATGATCGAACCCATAGGAAACAGAGTAGAGTAGAAGAGTGCCCTTTTCTCAAAAACAGAGTGTGTTTCTTGTAAGGCAAGCTAGCATTTGTTTCCCAGTCCTAAATGGAGTTGAATCACATCCAGTTTTTGGTCCTACGAGCAAGAGTTGTTTTCTATTAAAAAGAGTCACTATTGTGCTCCCATTGTCATACACAGGGCAAATTGCACTGGCGTCTGTTCCCAGCATGTACAGTTTATTGGACTGAAGAGGAGCTACTGTTCTTGTCAGTTTCCTAAGCAGAATTGAACTAGATATGGCCATGTGTGTAGGAAGCACAGTTCTTTTTTTTCTGAGCAAGCTCACTGTTCTGGCCCTATAGAAAACACAGTAGAGTAGAAGAGTGATGTTTTCTCAAAAGCAGAGTGTGTTTCTTGTAAGGCGAGCTAGGGTTTGTTTCCCAGTCCTAAATGGAGTTGAATCACATGCAGTTTTTGATCCTACGAGCAAGAGTTGTTTTCTGGTAAGGAAAGTCACTATTGCGCTCCCATTGCGACACACAGTGCAAAGAGGACTCGCGTCTGTTCCCATCAAGTACAGTGTATTGGACTGAAGAGGAGCTACTGTTCTTGTCAGTTTCCTAAGCAGAGTTGAACTAGATATGGCCCCTGTGTGTAGGAAGCAAAGTTCTTTTGTTCTGAGCAAGCTGACTGTTCGGACCCCATAGGAAACACAGTAGAGTAGAAGAGTGCTCTTTTCTCAAAGCAGAGTGTGTTTCTTGTAAGGTGAACTAGTGCATGTTTCCCAGTCTGAAATGGACTTGAATCCCATGCAGTTTCTGGTCCTATGAGCAAGGGATGTTAACTGGTAAGAAGAGTCACTATTGCCCTCCCATTGCCATATACAGTGCAAATAGCTCAGGCGTTGTTCCCAGCAAGTACAGTGTATTTGACTGAAGAGGAGCTACTGTTCTTGTCAGTTTCCTAAGCGGAGTTAAACTAGATATGGCCCGTGTGTGTAGGAAGCACAGTTCTTTTGTTCTGAGCAAGATCACTGTTCTGGCCCTATAGGAAACACAGTAGAGTAGAAGAGTGCTCTTTTCTCAAAAGCAGAATGTGTTTCTTGTAAGGCGAGCTAGCGTTTGTTTCCCAGTCCTATATGGAGTTGAATCACATGCAGTTTCTGGTCCTACGAGCAAGAGTTGTTTTCTGGTAAGAAGAGTCACTATTGTGCTCCCATTGCCATACACAGTGCAAATAGCACTCGCGTCTGTTCCCAGGAAGTACAGTGTATTGGAATGAGGAGGAGCTACTGTTCTTGTCAGTTTCCCAAGCAGAGTTGAATTAGATATGGCTCATGTGTGTAGGAAGCACACTTCTTTTGTTCTGAGCAAGCTCACTGTTCGGACACCTTAGGAAACACAGTTGGGTAGAAGAGTGCTCTTTTCTCAAAAGCAGAGTGTGTTTCTTGTAAGGCGAGCTAGTGTTTGTTTCCCAGTCCTAAATGGAGTTGAATCACATGCAGTTTCTGGTCCTTCGAGCAAGAGTTGTTTTCTGGTAAGAAGAGTCACTATTGTGCACCCATTGTCATACACAGTGCAAATAGCACTCCCCTCTGTTCCCAGCATGTACAGTGTATTGGACTGAAGAGGATCTACTGTTCTTGTCAGTTTCCTAAGAAGAATTGAACTAGATATGGCCGTGTGTGTAGGAAGCACAGTTCTTTTGTTCAGAGCAAGCTCACTGTTTTGGCCCTATAGGAAACACAGTAGAGTAGAAGAGTGCTCTTTTCTCAAAAGCAGAGTGTGTTTCTTGTAAGGCGAGCTAGCGTTTGTTTCGCAGTTCTAAATGGAGTTGAATCACATGTAGTTTTTGATCCTACGAGCAAGAGTTTTTTCTGGTAAGAAAAGTCACTATTGCGCTCCCACTGACACACACAGTGCAAAGAGGACTCGCGTCTGTTCCCATCAAGTACAGTGTATTGGACTGAAGAGGAGCTACTGTTCTTGTCAGTTTCCAAAGCAGAGTTGAAGTAGATTTGTCCCGTGTGTGTAGGAAGCACAGTTCTTTTGTTCTGAGCAAGCTCACTGTTCGGACCCCATAGGAAACACAGTAGAGTAGAAGAGTGCTCTTTTCTCAAAAGCAGAGTGTGTTTCTTGTAATCGACCTAGCGTTTGTTTCCCAGTCCTAAATGGAGTTGAGTCACATGCAGTTTGCGGTCCTACGAGCAAGAGTTCTTTTCTGGTCAGAAGAGTCACTATTGTGTTCCCATTGCCATACACAGTGCAAATAGCACTCGCGTCTGTTCCCAGCAAGTACAGTGTATTGGACTGAAGAGGAGCTACTGTTCTTTTCAGTTTCCTAAGCAGAGTTGAACTAGGTATGGCCCGTGTGTGTAGGAAGCAAAGTTTTTTTGTTCTGAGCAAGCTCACTGTTCGGACCCCATAGGAAACACAGTAGAGTACAAGATTGCTCTTTTCTCAAAAGGAGAGTATGTTTCTTGTAAGGTGAGCTAGTGTTTGTTTCCCAGTCCTAAATGGAGTTGAATCAAATGCAGTTTCTGGTCCTACGAGCAAGAGTTGTTTTCTGGTAAGAAGAGTCACTATTGCGCTCGCGTTGTCATACACAGGGCAAAAAGCACTGGCGTCTGTTCCAAGAATGTACAGTGTATTGGACTTAAGAGGATCTACTATTCTTGTCAGTTTCCTAAGCAGAATTGAACTAGATATGGCCGTGTGTTTAGGAAGCACAGTTCTTTTGTTCTGAGCAAGCTTAATGTTTTGGACCTATAGGAAACACAGTAGAGTAGAAGAGTGCTCTTTTCTCAAAAGCAGAGTGTGTTTCTTGTAAGGCGATCTAGCGTTTGTTTCCCAGTACTAAATGGAGTTGAATCACATGCAGTTTTTGGTCCTACGAACAAGAGTTCTTTTCTGGTAAGGACAGTCACTATTGCGCTCCCACTGCCATACACAGTGCAAATAGCTCTTGCGTCTGTTCCCACCAAGTACAGGGTATTGGACTGAAGAGGAGCTACTGTTCTTGTCAGTTTCCTAAGCAGAGTTGAACTAGATATGGCCCGTGTGTGTAGGAAGCACAGTTCTTTTGTTCTGAGCAAGCTCACTGTTTGGACCCCAAATGAAACACAGTAGAGTAGAAGAGTGCTCTTTTCTCAAAAGCAGAGTGTGTTTCTTGTAAGGCTAGCTAGCGTTTGTTTCCTAGTCCTAAATTGAGTTGAATCACATGCAGTTTCTGGTCCTACGAGCAAGAGTTGTTTTCTGGTAAGAAGAGACACTATTGCGCTCCCATTGACATACACAGGGCAAATAGCACTGGCGTCTGTTCCCAGCATGTACAGTGTATTGGACTGAAGAGGAGCTACTGTTCTTGTCAGTTTCCTAAGCAGAGTTGAACTAGATATAGTCTGTGTGTGTAGGAAGCACAGTTCTTTTGTTCTGAGCAAGCTCTCTATTCTGGCCCTACAAAAAACACATTAGACTAGAAGAGTGCTCTTTTCTCAAAAGCAGAGTGTGTTTATTGTAAGGCGAGCTAGCGTTTGTTTCCCAGTTATAAATGGAGTTGAATCACATGCAGTGTCTGGTCTTACGAGCAAGAGTTGTTTTCTGGTAAGAAGAGTCACTATTGCGCTCCCATTATCATACACAGGGCAAATAGCACTGGTGTCTGTTCCCAGCATGTACAGTGTATTGGACTGAAGAGGAGCTACTGTTCTTGTCAGTTTCCTAAGCAGAATTAATCTAGATATGGCCCGTGTGTGTAGGAAGCACATTTCTTTTGCTCTGAGCAAGCTCACTATTCTGGCCCTATAGGAAACACAGTAGATTAGAAGAGTGCTCTTTTCTCAAAAGCAGAGTGTTTTTCTTGTAAAGCGAGCTAGTGTTTGTTTCCCTGTCCTAAATGGAGTTGAATAACATACAGTTTCTGGTCCTATGAGCAAGAGTTGTTTTCTGGTAAGAAGAGTCACTATAGCACTCCCATTGTCATACACAGGGCAAATAGCAGTGGCGTCTGTTCCCAGCATGTACAGTGTATTGGACTGAAGAGGAGCTACTGTTCTTGTCAGTTTCCTAAGCAGAATTGAACTAGATATAGCCGTGTGTGTAGGAAGCACAGTTCTTTTGTTCTGAGCAAGCTGACTGTTCGGACCCCTAGGAAACACAGTAGAGTAGAACAGTGCTCTTTTCTCAAAAGCAGAGTGTGTTTCTTGTAAGGCGAACTAGTGCTTGTTTCCCAGTCTGAAATGGAGTTGTATCCCATGCAGTTTCTGGACCTACGAGCAAGAGATGTTAACTGGTAAGAAGAGTCACTATTGTGCTCCCATTGCCATATAAAGTGTAAATAGCTCTCGCGTCTGTTCCCAGCAAGTAAAGTGTATTGGACTGAAGAGGAGCTACTGTTCTTGTCAGTTTCCTCAGCAGAATTGAACTAGATATGGCCATGTGTGTAGGAAGCACAGTTCTTTTGTTCTGAGTAATCTCACTGTTCTGACCCTATAGGAAATACCGTAGAGTAGAAGAGTGATCTTTTCTCAAAAGCAGAGCATTTTTCTTGTAAGGGGAGCTAGCATTTGTTTCCCAGTCCTAAATGGAGTTGAATCACATGCATTTTTTGATCCTACGAGCAAGCGTTGTTTTCTGGTAAAGAAAGTCACTATTGCGCTCCCATTGCCACACACAGTGCAAAGAGGACTCGCGTCTGTTCCCATCAAGTACAGTGTATTGGACTGAAGAGGAGCTACTGTTCTTGTCAGTTTCCTAAGCAGAGTTGAACTAGATATGGCCCGTGTGTGTAGGAAGGACAGTTCTTTTCTACTGTAAGCTCAATGATCGAACCCATAGGAAACAGAGTAGAGTAGAAGAGTGCCCTTTTCTCAAAAACAGAGTGTGTTTCTTGTAAGGCAAGCTAGCATTTGTTTCCCAGTCCTAAATGGAGTTGAATCACATCCAGTTTTTGGTCCTACGAGCAAGAGTTGTTTTCTATTAAAAAGAGTCACTATTGTGCTCCCATTGTCATACACAGGGCAAATTGCACTGGCGTCGGTTCCCAGCATGTACAGTTTATTGGACTGAAGAGGAGCTACTGTTCTTGTCAGTTTCCTAAGCAGAATTGAACTAGATATGGCCATGTGTGTAGGAAGCACAGTTCTTTTTTTTCTGAGCAAGCTCACTGTTCTGGCCCTATAGAAAACACAGTAGAGTAGAAGAGTGATGTTTTCTCAAAAGCAGAGTGTGTTTCTTGTAAGGCGAGCTAGGGTTTGTTTCCCAGTCCTAAATGGAGTTGAATCACATGCAGTTTTTGATCCTACGAGCAAGAGTTGTTTTCTGGTAAGGAAAGTCACTATTGCGCTCCCATTGCGACACACAGTGCAAAGAGGACTCGCGTCTGTTCCCATCAAGTACAGTGTATTGGACTGAAGAGGAGCTACTGTTCTTGTCAGTTTCCTAAGCAGAGTTGAACTAGATATGGCCCCTGTGTGTAGGAAGCAAAGTTCTTTTGTTCTGAGCAAGCTGACTGTTCGGACCCCATAGGAAACACAGTAGAGTAGAAGAGTGCTCTTTTCTCAAAGCAGAGTGTGTTTCTTGTAAGGTGAACTAGTGCATGTTTCCCAGTCTGAAATGGACTTGAATCCCATGCAGTTTCTGGTCCTATGAGCAAGGGATGTTAACTGGTAAGAAGAGTCACTATTGCCCTCCCATTGCCATATACAGTGCAAATAGCTCAGGCGTTGTTCCCAGCAAGTACAGTGTATTTGACTGAAGAGGAGCTACTGTTCTTGTCAGTTTCCTAAGCGGAGTTAAACTAGATATGGCCCGTGTGTGTAGGAAGCACAGTTCTTTTGTTCTGAGCAAGATCACTGTTCTGGCCCTATAGGAAACACAGTAGAGTAGAAGAGTGCTCTTTTCTCAAAAGCAGAATGTGTTTCTTGTAAGGCGAGCTAGCGTTTGTTTCCCAGTCCTATATGGAGTTGAATCACATGCAGTTTCTGGTCCTACGAGCAAGAGTTGTTTTCTGGTAAGAAGAGTCACTATTGTGCTCCCATTGCCATACACAGTGCAAATAGCACTCGCGTCTGTTCCCAGGAAGTACAGTGTATTGGAATGAGGAGGAGCTACTGTTCTTGTCAGTTTCCCAAGCAGAGTTGAATTAGATATGGCTCATGTGTGTAGGAAGCACACTTCTTTTGTTCTGAGCAAGCTCACTGTTCGGACACCTTAGGAAACACAGTTGGGTAGAAGAGTGCTCTTTTCTCAAAAGCAGAGTGTGTTTCTTGTAAGGCGAGCTAGTGTTTGTTTCCCAGTCCTAAATGGAGTTGAATCACATGCAGTTTCTGGTCCTTCGAGCAAGAGTTGTTTTCTGGTAAGAAGAGTCACTATTGTGCACCCATTGTCATACACAGTGCAAATAGCACTCCCCTCTGTTCCCAGCATGTACAGTGTATTGGACTGAAGAGGATCTACTGTTCTTGTCAGTTTCCTAAGAAGAATTGAACTAGATATGGCCGTGTGTGTAGGAAGCACAGTTCTTTTGTTCAGAGCAAGCTCACTGTTTTGGCCCTATAGGAAACACAGTAGAGTAGAAGAGTGCTCTTTTCTCAAAAGCAGAGTGTGTTTCTTGTAAGGCGAGCTAGCGTTTGTTTCGCAGTTCTAAATGGAGTTGAATCACATGTAGTTTTTGATCCTACGAGCAAGAGTTTTTTCTGGTAAGAAAAGTCACTATTGCGCTCCCACTGACACACACAGTGCAAAGAGGACTCGCGTCTGTTCCCATCAAGTACAGTGTATTGGACTGAAGAGGAGCTACTGTTCTTGTCAGTTTCCAAAGCAGAGTTGAAGTAGATTTGTCCCGTGTGTGTAGGAAGCACAGTTCTTTTGTTCTGAGCAAGCTCACTGTTCGGACCCCATAGGAAACACAGTAGAGTAGAAGAGTGCTCTTTTCTCAAAAGCAGAGTGTGTTTCTTGTAATCGACCTAGCGTTTGTTTCCCAGTCCTAAATGGAGTTGAGTCACATGCAGTTTGCGGTCCTACGAGCAAGAGTTCTTTTCTGGTCAGAAGAGTCACTATTGTGTTCCCATTGCCATACACAGTGCAAATAGCACTCGCGTCTGTTCCCAGCAAGTACAGTGTATTGGACTGAAGAGGAGCTACTGTTCTTTTCAGTTTCCTAAGCAGAGTTGAACTAGGTATGGCCCGTGTGTGTAGGAAGCAAAGTTTTTTTGTTCTGAGCAAGCTCACTGTTCGGACCCCATAGGAAACACAGTAGAGTACAAGATTGCTCTTTTCTCAAAAGGAGAGTATGTTTCTTGTAAGGTGAGCTAGTGTTTGTTTCCCAGTCCTAAATGGAGTTGAATCAAATGCAGTTTCTGGTCCTACGAGCAAGAGTTGTTTTCTGGTAAGAAGAGTCACTATTGCGCTCGCGTTGTCATACACAGGGCAAAAAGCACTGGCGTCTGTTCCAAGAATGTACAGTGTATTGGACTTAAGAGGATCTACTATTCTTGTCAGTTTCCTAAGCAGAATTGAACTAGATATGGCCGTGTGTTTAGGAAGCACAGTTCTTTTGTTCTGAGCAAGCTTAATGTTTTGGACCTATAGGAAACACAGTAGAGTAGAAGAGTGCTCTTTTCTCAAAAGCAGAGTGTGTTTCTTGTAAGGCGATCTAGCGTTTGTTTCCCAGTACTAAATGGAGTTGAATCACATGCAGTTTTTGGTCCTACGAACAAGAGTTCTTTTCTGGTAAGGACAGTCACTATTGCGCTCCCACTGCCATACACAGTGCAAATAGCTCTTGCGTCTGTTCCCACCAAGTACAGGGTATTGGACTGAAGAGGAGCTACTGTTCTTGTCAGTTTCCTAAGCAGAGTTGAACTAGATATGGCCCGTGTGTGTAGGAAGCACAGTTCTTTTGTTCTGAGCAAGCTCACTCTTCGGATCCCATAGAAAACACAGTAGAGTAAAAGAGTGGTCTTTTCTCAAAAGCAGAGTGTGTTTCTTGTAAGGCGAGCTAGTGTTTGTTTCCCAGTCCTAAATGGAGTTGAATCCCATGCAGTTTCTCGTCCCACGAGCAAGAGTTGTTATCTGGTAAGAAGAGTCACTATTGCGCTCCCATTTCCATACACAGTGCAAATAGCACTCGCGTCTGTTCACAGCAAGTACAGTGTATTGGAATGAAGAGGAGCTACTGTTCTTTTCAGTTTCCTAAGCAGAGTTGAAGTAGATATGTCCCGTGTGTGTAGGAAGCACAGTTCTTTTGTTCTGAGCAAGCTCACTGTTCGGACCCCATAGGAAACACAGTAGAGTAGAAGAGTGCTCTTTTCTCAAAAGCAGAGTGTGTTTCTTGTAATCGAGCTAGCGTTTTTTTCCCAGTCCTAAATGTAGTTGTGTCACATGCAGTTTCTGGTCCTATGAGCAAGAGTTGTTTTCTGGTAAGAAGAGTCACTATTGCGCTCCCATTGTCATACACAGGGCAAATAGCACTGGCGTCTGTTCCCAGCATGTACAGTGTATTGGACTGAAGAGGATCTACTGTTCTTGTCAGTTTCCTAAGCAGAGTTGAACTAGATATAGTCGGTGTGTGCACAGTTCTTTTGTTCTGAGCAAGCTCACTATTCTGGCCCTATAGGAAACACAGTAGAGTAGAAGAGTGCTCTTTTCTCAAAAGCAGAGTGTTTTTTTGTAAAGCGAGCTAGCGTTTGTTTCCCAGTCATAAATGGAGTTGAATCACATGCAGTTTCTGGTCCTATGAGCAAGAGTTGTTTTCTGGTAAAAAGAGTCACTATTGTGCTCCCATTGTCATACACAGGGCAAATAGCACTGGCGTCTGTTCCCAGCAAGTACAGTGTATGGGACGGAAGAGGATCTACTGTTCTTGTCAGTTTCTTAAGCAGAATTGAACTAGATATGGCCGTGTGTGTAGGAAGCACAGTTCTTTTGTTCTGAGCAAGCTCACGGTTTTGGCCCTGTAGGAAACAAAGTAGAGTAGAAGAGTGCTCTTTTCTCAAAAGCAGAGTGTGTTTCTTGTAAGGCGAGCTAGCGCTTGTTTCCTAGTCCTAAGTGGAGTTGAATCACCTGTAGTTTTTGGTCCTACGAGCTAGAGTTGTTTTCTGGTAAGGAAAGTCACTATTGAGATCACATTGCCATACATAGTTCAAATAGCACTCGCGTCTGTTCCCAGCAAGTACACTGTATTGGACTGAAGATGAGCTACTGTTCTTGTCAGTTTCCTAAGCAGAGTTGAACTAGATATAACCCGTGTGTATAGGAAGCACAGTTCTTTTGTTCTGAGCAAGCTAACTATTCTGGCCCTATAGGAAACACAGTAGAGTAGAAGACTGCTCTTTTCTCAAAAGCAGAGTGTTTTTCTTGAAAAGCGAGCTAGCGTTTGTTTCCCATTCCTAAATGGAGTTGAATCACATGCAGTTTCTGGTCCTACGAGCAAGAGTTGTTTTTTGGTAAGAAGTGTCACTATTGTGCTCCCATTGTCATACACAGGGCAAATAGCACTGGCGTCTGTTCCCAGCAAGTACAGTGTATGGGACGGAAGAGGATCTACTGTTCTTGTCAGTTTCCTAAGCAGAATTGAACTTGATATGGCCCATGTGTGTAGGAAGCACAATTCTTTTGTTCTGAGCAAGCTCACTGTTTTGGTCCTGTAGGAAACACAGTAGAGTAGAAGAGTGCTCTTTTCTCAAAAGCAGAGTGTGTTTCTTGTAAGGAGAGCTAGCGTTTGTTTCCCAGTCCTAAATGGAGTTGAATCACATGCAGTTTTTCGTCCTAAGAGCTAGAGTTGTTTTCTGGTAAGGAAAGTCACTATTGAGCTCCCATTGCCATACATAGTGCAAATAGCACTCGCGTCTGTTTCCAGCAAGTACACTGTATTGGACTGAAGATGAGCTACTGTTCTTCTCAGTTTCCTAAGCAGAGTTGAACTAGATATGGCCCCTGTGCGTAGGAAGCACAGTTCTTTTTTTCTGAGCAAGCTCACTATTCTGGCACTATAGGAAACACAGTAGAGTTGAAGAGTGCTCTTTTCTCAAAAGCAGAGTGTTTTTTTGTAAAGCGAGCTAGCGTTTGTTTCCCAGTCATAAATGGAGTTGAATCACATGCAGTTTCTGGTCCTATGAGCAAGAGTTGTTTTCTGGTAAAAAGAGTCACTATTGTGCTCCCATTGTCATACACAGGGCAAATAGCACTGGCGTCTGTTCCCAGCAAGTACAGTGTATGGGACGGAAGAGGATCTACTGTTCTTGTCAGTTTCTTAAGCAGAATTGAACTAGATATGGCCGTGTGTGTAGGAAGCACAGTTCTTTTGTTCTGAGCAAGCTCACGGTTTTGGCCCTGTAGGAAACAAAGTAGAGTAGAAGAGTGCTCTTTTCTCAAAAGCAGAGTGTGTTTCTTGTAAGGCGAGCTAGCGCTTGTTTCCTAGTCCTAAGTGGAGTTGAATCACCTGTAGTTTTTGGTCCTACGAGCTAGAGTTGTTTTCTGGTAAGGAAAGTCACTATTGAGATCACATTGCCATACATAGTTCAAATAGCACTCGCGTCAGTTCCCAGCAAGTACAGTGTATTGGACTGAAGAGGAGCTACTGTTCTTGTCAGTTTCCTAAGCAGAGTTGAACTAGATATGGCCCGTGTGTGTAGGAAGCACAGTTCTTTTGTACTGTAAGCTCACTGAACAAACCCATAGGAAACACATTAGAGTAGAAGAGTGCCCTTTTCTCAAAAGCAGAGTGTTTTTCTTGTAAGGCAAGCTAGCCTTTGTTGCGCAGTCCTAAATGGAGTTCAATCACATGCAGTCTGGTCCTACGAGCAAGAGTTTTTTTTCTGGTAAGAAGAGTCACTACTGAACTCTCATTGTCATACTCAAGGCAAATAGCACTGGCGTCTGTTCCCAGCAAGTACAGTGTATTGGACTGAAGAGGAGCTACTGTTCTTGTCAGTTTCCTAAGCAGAGTTGAAATAGATATAGTCCGTGTGTGTAGGAAGCACAGTTCTTTTGTTCTGACAAGCTCACTATTCTGGCCCTATAGGAAACACAGTAGAGTAGAAGAGTGCTCTTTTCTCATAAGCAGAGTGTGTTTCTTGTAAGGCGAGCTGGCGTTTGTTTCGCAGTCCTAAATGGAGTTGAATCACATGCAGTTTCTGGTCCTCCAAGCAAGAGGAGTTTTTGGTAAGAAGAGTCACTATTTCGCTCCCATTGCCATATACAGTGCAAATAGCACTCGCGTCTGTTCCCAGCAAGTACAGTGTATGGGACTGAAGAGGATCTACTGTTCTTGTTAGTTTCCTAAGCAAAATTGAACTAGATATGGCCGTGTGTGTAGGAAGCACAGTTCTTTTGTTCTGAGTAAGCTCACTGTTCTGGCCCTATAGGAAACACAGTAAAGAAGAGTGATCTTTTCCCAAAAACAGAGTGTGTTTCTTGTAAGGGGAGCTAGCATTTGTTTCCCAGTCCTAAATGGAGTTGATCACGTGCATTTTTTGATCCTACGAGCAAGAGTTGTTTTCTGGTAAGGAAAATCACTATTGTGCTCCCATTGCCACACACAGTGCAAAGAGGACTCGCGTCTGTTCCCATCAAGTACAGTGTATTGGACTGAAGAGGAGCTACTGTTCTTGTCAGTTTCCTAAGCAGAGTTGAACTAGATATGGCCCGTGTGTTTAGGAAGCACAGTTCTTTTGTACTGTAATCTCACTGATCGAACCCATAGGAAACACATTAGAGTAGAAGAGTGCCCTTTTCTCAAAAGCAGAGTGTTTTTCTTGCAAGGCAAGCTAGCGTTTGTTGCGCAGTCCTAAATGGAGTTGAATCACATGCAGTTTCTGGTCCTACGATTAAGAGTTTTTTTTTTTCTGGTAAGAAGAGACACTATTGAACTCCCATTGTCATACACAGGGCAAATAGCACTGGCGTCTGTTCCCATCAAGTACAGTGTATTGGACTGAAGAGGAGCTACTGTTCTTGTCAGTTTCCTAAGCAGAGTTGAACTAGATATAGCCCGTGTGTGTAGGAAGCACAGTTCTTTTGTTCTAAGCAAGCTCACTGTTTGGACCCCAAAGGAAACACAGTAGAGTAGAAGAGTGCTCTTTTCTCAAAAGCAGAGTGTGTTGCTTGTAAGCGAGCTAGGGTTTGTTTCCCAGTCCTAAATGGAGTTGAATCACATGCAGTTTGTGGTCCTATGAGCAAGAGATGTTTTCTGGTAAGAAGAGTCACTATTGCGGTCCCATTGTCATACACATTGCAAATAGCACTAGCATCTTTCCCCTGCATGTACAGTGTATTGGACTGAAGAGGATCTACTGTTCTTGTCAGTTTTCTAAGGAGAATTGAACTGGATATGTCCCGTGTGTAGGAAGCACAGTTCTTTTGTTCTGAGCAAGCTCACTGTTTGGACCCCAAATGAAACACAGTAGAGTAGAAGAGTGCTCTTTTCTCAAAAGCAGAGTGTGTTTCTTGTAAGGCTAGCTAGCGTTTGTTTCCTAGTCCTAAATTGAGTTGAATCACATGCAGTTTCTGGTCCTACGAGCAAGAGTTGTTTTCTGGTAAGAAGAGTCACTATTGCGCTCCCATTGACATACACAGGGCAAATAGCACTGGCGTCTGTTCCCAGCATGTACAGTGTATTGGACTGAAGAGGAGCTACTGTTCTTGTCAGTTTCCTAAGCAGAGTTGAACTAGATATAGTCTGTGTGTGTAGGAAGCACAGTTCTTTTGTTCTGAGCAAGCTCTCTATTCTGGCCCTACAAAAAACACATTAGACTAGAAGAGTGCTCTTTTCTCAAAAGCAGAGTGTGTTTATTGTAAGGCGAGCTAGCGTTTGTTTCCCAGTTATAAATGGAGTTGAATCACATGCAGTGTCTGGTCTTACGAGCAAGAGTTGTTTTCTGGTAAGAAGAGTCACTATTGCGCTCCCATTATCATACACAGGGCAAATAGCACTGGTGTCTGTTCCCAGCATGTACAGTGTATTGGACTGAAGAGGAGCTACTGTTCTTGTCAGTTTCCTAAGCAGAATTAATCTAGATATGGCCCGTGTGTGTAGGAAGCACATTTCTTTTGCTCTGAGCAAGCTCACTATTCTGGCCCTATAGGAAACACAGTAGATTAGAAGAGTGCTCTTTTCTCAAAAGCAGAGTGTTTTTCTTGTAAAGCGAGCTAGTGTTTGTTTCCCTGTCCTAAATGGAGTTGAATAACATACAGTTTCTGGTCCTATGAGCAAGAGTTGTTTTCTGGTAAGAAGAGTCACTATAGCACTCCCATTGTCATACACAGGGCAAATAGCAGTGGCGTCTGTTCCCAG
This sequence comes from Peromyscus eremicus, assembly GCF_949786415.1. Classification (NCBI taxonomy): domain Eukaryota; kingdom Metazoa; phylum Chordata; class Mammalia; order Rodentia; family Cricetidae; genus Peromyscus; species Peromyscus eremicus. Next base: position 230,650 of record NW_026734627.1, read on the forward strand.
CATGTACAGTGTATTGGACTGAAGAGGAGCTACTGTTCTTGTCAGTTTCCTAAGCAGAATTGAACTAGATATAGCCGTGTGTGTAGGAAGCACAGTTCTTTTGTTCTGAGCAAGCTGACTGTTCGGACCCCATAGGAAACACAGTAGAGTAGAACAGTGCTCTTTTCTCAAAAGCAGAGTGTGTTTCTTGTAAGGCGAACTAGTGCTTGTTTCCCAGTCTGAAATGGAGTTGAATCCCATGCAGTTTCTGGACCTACGAGCAAGAGATGTTAACTGGTAAGAAGAGTCACTATTGTGCTCCCATTGCCATATAAAGTGTAAATAGCTCTCGCGTCTGTTCCCAGCAAGTAAAGTGTATTGGACTGAAGAGGAGCTACTGTTCTTGTCAGTTTCCTCAGCAGAATTGAACTAGATATGGCCATGTGTGTAGGAAGCACAGTTCTTTTGTTCTGAGTAATCTCACTGTTCTGACCCTATAGGAAATACCGTAGAGTAGAAGAGTGATCTTTTCTCAAAAGCAGAGCATTTTTCTTGTAAGGGGAGCTAGCATTTGTTTCCCAGTCCTAAATGGAGTTGAATCACATGCATTTTTTGATCCTACGAGCAAGCGTTGTTTTCTGGTAAAGAAAGTCACTATTGCGCTCCCATTGCCACACACAGTGCAAAGAGGACTCGCGTCTGTTCCCATCAAGTACAGTGTATTGGACTGAAGAGGAGCTACTGTTCTTGTCAGTTTCCTAAGCAGAGTTGAACTAGATATGGCCCGTGTGTGTAGGAAGGACAGTTCTTTTCTACTGTAAGCTCAATGATCGAACCCATAGGAAACAGAGTAGAGTAGAAGAGTGCCCTTTTCTCAAAAACAGAGTGTGTTTCTTGTAAGGCAAGCTAGCATTTGTTTCCCAGTCCTAAATGGAGTTGAATCACATCCAGTTTTTGGTCCTACGAGCAAGAGTTGTTTTCTATTAAAAAGAGTCACTATTGTGCTCCCATTGTCATACACAGGGCAAATTGCACTGGCGTCTGTTCCCAGCATGTACAGTTTATTGGACTGAAGAGGAGCTACTGTTCTTGTCAGTTTCCTAAGCAGAATTGAACTAGATATGGCCATGTGTGTAGGAAGCACAGTTCTTTTTTTTCTGAGCAAGCTCACTGTTCTGGCCCTATAGAAAACACAGTAGAGTAGAAGAGTGATGTTTTCTCAAAAGCAGAGTGTGTTTCTTGTAAGGCGAGCTAGGGTTTGTTTCCCAGTCCTAAATGGAGTTGAATCACATGCAGTTTTTGATCCTACGAGCAAGAGTTGTTTTCTGGTAAGGAAAGTCACTATTGCGCTCCCATTGCGACACACAGTGCAAAGAGGACTCGCGTCTGTTCCCATCAAGTACAGTGTATTGGACTGAAGAGGAGCTACTGTTCTTGTCAGTTTCCTAAGCAGAGTTGAACTAGATATGGCCCCTGTGTGTAGGAAGCAAAGTTCTTTTGTTCTGAGCAAGCTGACTGTTCGGACCCCATAGGAAACACAGTAGAGTAGAAGAGTGCTCTTTTCTCAAAGCAGAGTGTGTTTCTTGTAAGGTGAACTAGTGCATGTTTCCCAGTCTGAAATGGACTTGAATCCCATGCAGTTTCTGGTCCTATGAGCAAGGGATGTTAACTGGTAAGAAGAGTCACTATTGCCCTCCCATTGCCATATACAGTGCAAATAGCTCAGGCGTTGTTCCCAGCAAGTACAGTGTATTTGACTGAAGAGGAGCTACTGTTCTTGTCAGTTTCCTAAGCGGAGTTAAACTAGATATGGCCCGTGTGTGTAGGAAGCACAGTTCTTTTGTTCTGAGCAAGCTCACTATTCTGGCCCTATAGGAAACACAGTAGAGTAGAAGAGTGCTCTTTTCTCAAAAGCAGAGTGTGTTTCTTGAAAGGCGAGCTAGCGTTTGTTTCCCAGTCCTAAATTGAGTTGAATCACATGCAGTTTTTGGTCCTACGAGCTAGAGTTGTTTTCTGGTAAGGAAAGTCACTATTGCGCTCCCATTGCCACACACAGTGCAAAGAGGACTCGCGTCTGTTCCCATCAAGTACAGTGTATTGGACTGAAGAGGAGCTACTGTTCTTGTCAGTTTCCTAAGCAGAGTTGAACTAGATATGGCCCGTGTTGGTAGGAAGCCCAGTTCTTTTGTACTGTAAGCTCACTGATCGAACCCATAGGAAACAGAGTAGAGTAGAAGAGTGCTCTTTTCTCTAAAGCAGAGTGTGTTTCTTGTAAGGCAAGCTAGCATTTGTTTCCCAGTCCTAAATGGAGTTGAATCACATGCAGTTTCTGGATCTGCGAACAAGAGTTGTTTTCTGGTAAGAAGAGACACTATTGCGCTCCCATTGACATACACAGGGCAAATAGCACTGGCGTCTGTTCCCAGCATGTACAGTGTATTGGACTGAAGAGGATCTACTGTTCTTGTCAGTTTCCTAAGCAGAATTGAACTAGATATGGCCATGTGTGTAGGAAGCACAGTTCTTTTGTTCTGAGCAAGCTCACTGTTTTGGCCCTATAGGAAACACAGTAGAGTAGAAGAGTGCTCTTTTCTCCAAAGCAGAGTGAGTTTCTTGTAAGGCGAGCTAGCGTTTGTTTCCAGGTCCTAAATGGAGTTGAATCACATGCAGTTTTTGGTCCTACGAGCTAGAGTTGTTTTCTGGTAAGGAAAGTCACTATTGCGCTCCCATTGCCACACACAGTGCAAAGAGGACTCGCGTCTGTTCCCATCAAGTACAGTGTATTGGACTGAAGAGGAGCTACTGTTCTTGTCAGTTTCCTAAGCAGAGTTGAACTAGATATGGCCCCTGTGTGTAGGAAGCACAGTTCTTTTGTTCTGAGCAAGCTGACTGTTCAGACCCCATAGGAAACACAGTAGAGTAGAAGAGTGCTCTTTTCTCAAAAGCAGAGTGTGTTTCTTGTAAGGCAAATTAGCTCTTGTTTCCCAGTCTGAAATGGAGTTGAATCCCGTGCAGTTTCTGGTCCTACGAGCAAGAGTTGTTTTCTGGTAAGGAAAGTCACTATTGTGCTCCCATTGCCATACACAATGCAAATAGCACTCACGTCTGTTCCCATTAAGTACAGTGTATTGGACTGAAGTGTAGCTACTGTTCTTGTCAGTTTCCTAAATAGAGTTGAACAGATATCGCCCGTGTGTGTAGGAAGCACAGTTCTTTTGTTCTGAGCAAGCTCACTGTTCAGACAACATAGGAAACACTGTAGAGAAGAAGAGTGCTCTTTTCTCAAAAGCAGAGTGTGTTTCTTGTAAGGCAAGCTAGCGTTTGTTTTGCAGTCCTAAATGGAGTTGAATCACATGCAGTTTCTTGTCCTAGGAGCAAGAGTTGTTTTCTGGTAAGAAGAGTCACTATTGAGCTCCCATTGTCATACACAGGGCAAATAGCACTGGCGTCTGTTCCCAGCAAGTACAGTGTATTGGACTGAAGAGGAGCTATTGTTCTTGTCAGTTTCCTAAGCAGAGTTGAACTAGATATAGCCCGTGTGTGTAGGAAGCACAGTTCTTTTGTTCTGAGCAAGCTCACTGTTTGGAACTTAAAGGAAACACAGAAGAGTAGAAGAGTGGTCTTTTATCATAAGCAGAGTGTGTTTCTTATAAGGCGAGCTAGCGTTTGTTTCGCAGTACTAAATGGAGTTGAATCACATGCAGTTTTTGGTCCTACGAGCAAGAGTAGTTTTCTGGTAAGGAAAGTCACTATTGTGCTCCCATTGCCATACACAGTGCAAATAGCACTCGCGTCTGTTCCCATTAAGTACAGTGTATTGGACTGAAGAGGAGCTACTGTTCGTGTCAGTTTCCTAGGTAGAGTTGAACTAGATATGGCCCGTGTGTGTAGGAAACACAGTTCTTTTGTTCTGAGCAAGCTCACTTTTCAGACCCCATAGGAAACACTGTAGAGTAGAAGAGTGCTCTTTTCTCAAAAGCAGAGTGTGTTTCTTGTAAGGCGAGCTAGCGTTTGTTTTGCAGTCCTAAATGGAGTTGAATCACAGGCAGTTTCAGGTCCTATGAGCAAGAGATTTTTCTTGTAAGAAGAGACACTATTGAGCTCCCATTATCATTCACAGGGCAAATAGCACTGGCGTCTGTTCCCAGCAAGTACAGTGTATTGGACTGAAGTGGACCAACTGTTCTTGTCAGTTTCCTAAGCAGAGTTGAACTAGATATAGCCAGTGTGTGTAGGATGCAAAGTTCTTTTGTTCTGAGCAAGCTCACTATTCTGGCCCTATAGGAAAAACAGTAGAGTAGAAGAGTGCTCTTTTCTCAAAAGCAGAGAGTGTTTCTTGTAAGGCGAGCTAGCGTTTTTTTCCCGTCCTAAATCTAGTTGAGTCACATGCAGTTTCTGGTCCTAAGAATAAGAGTTGTTTTCTGGTAAGAAGTGTCACTATTGCGCTCCCATTGTCATACACAGGGCAAATAGCACTCGCGTCTGTTCCCAGCATGTACAGTGTATTGGACTGAAGATGATCTACTGCTCTTGTCAGTTTCCTAAGCAGAGTTGAACTAGATATGGCCCGTTTGTGTAGGAAGCACATTTCTTTTGTTCTGAGCAAGCTCACTGTTCAGGCCCTATAGAAAACACAATAGAGTAGAAGAGTGATCTTTTCTCAAAAGCAGAGTGTGTTTCTTGTAAGGCGAGCTAGCATTTGTTTCCCAGTCCTAAATGGAGTTGAATCACATGCAGTTTTTGATCCTATGAGCAAGAGTTGTTTTCTGGTAAGGTAAGTCACTATTGTGCTCCCATTGTCATTAACAGTGCAAATAGCACTCGCGTCTGTTCCCAGCAAGTACAGTGTATTGGACTGAAGAGGAGCTACTGTTCTTGTCAGTTTCGTAAGCAGAATTGACCTAGATATTGTCCGTGTGTGTAGGAAGCACAGTTCTTTTGTTCTGAGCAAGCTCACTTTTCTGGCCCTATAGGAAACACAGTAGAGTAGAAGAGTGCTCTTTTCTCAAAAGCAGAGTGTGTTTCTTGTAAGGCGAGCTAGCGTTTGTTTCGCAGTCCTAAATGGAGTTGAATCACATGCAGTTTCTGGTCCTACGAGCAAGAGTTGTTTTCTGGTAAGAAGAGTCAATAGTGCGCTCCCATTGTCATACACATTACAAATAGCACTGGCGTCTGTTCCCAGCATGTACAGTGTATTGGACTGAAGAGGATATACTGTTCTTGTCAGTTTCCTAAGCAGAATTGAACTAGATATGGCCGTGTGTGTAGGAAGCACAGTTCTTTTGTTCTGAGCAAGCTCACTGTTCTGGCCCTATAGGAAACACAATAGAGTAGAAGAGTGATCTTTTTTGAAAAGCAGAGTGTTTTTCTTGTAAGGCGACCTAGTGTTTGTTTCCCAGTCCTAAATGGAGTTGAATCACATGCAGTTTCTGGTCCTACGAGCAAGAGTTGTTTTCTGATAAGAAGAGTCACTATTCCACTCCCATTGACATACACATTACAAATATGCTGGCCTCTCTTCCCAGCATGTACAGTGTATTGGACTGAGGAGTGTCTACTGTTCTTGTCATTTTCCTAAGCAGAATTGAACTAGATATGGCCGTGTGTGTAGGAAGCACAGTTCTTTTGTTCTGAGCAAGCTCACTGTTCTGGCCCTATAGGAAACACAGTAGAGTATAAGAGTGATCTTTTCTCAAAAGCAGAGTGTGTTTCTTGTAAGGCAAGCTAGCGTTTGTTTTGCAGTCCTAAATGGAGTTGAGTCACATGCAGTTTCTGGTCCTAATAGCAAGAGTTGTTTTCTGGTAAGGAAAGTCACTATTGTGCTCCCTTTGTGATAAACAGTGCAAATAGCACTCACGTCTGTTCCCAGCAAGTACAGTGTATTGGACTGAAGAGGAGCTGCTGTTCTTGTCAGTTTCCTAAGCAGAGTTGAACTAGATATGGCTCGTGTGTGTAGGAAGCACAGTTCTTTTGTTCTGAGCAAGCTCACTCTTCTGGCCCTATAGGAAACACAGAAGAGTAGAAGAGTGCTCTTTTCTCAGAAGCAGAGTGTGGTTCTTGTAAGGTGAGATAGCGTTTGTTTCCCAGTCCTAAATGGATTTGAATCACATGCACTTTCTGGTCCTACGAGCAAGAGTTCTTTTCTCGTAAGAAGAGTCACTATTTTTCTACCATTGCCATACACAGTGCAAATAGCACTCGTGTCTGTTCCCAGCAAGTACAGTGTATTGGACAGAGGAGGAGCTACTGTTCTTGTCAGTTTCCTAAGCAGAGTTGAACTAGATATGGCCCGTGTGTATGAAGCACAGTTCTTTTGTTCTGAGCAAGCTAAATTTTCGGACCCCATAGTAAACACAGTAGAGTAGAAGAGTGCTCTTTTCTCAAAAGCAGAGTGTGTTTCTTGTAAGGCTAGCTAGTGTTTGTTTTCCAGTCAGAAACGGAGTTGAATCCCATGCAGTTTCTGGTCCTACGAGCAAGAGTTGTTTTCTTGTAAGAAGAGTCACTATTTCGCTTTCTTTGCCATACACAGTGCAAATAGCTCTCGCGTCTACTCCCAGCAAGTACAGTGTATTGGACTGAAGAGGAGCTACTGTTCTTGTCAGTTTCCTAAGCAGAGTTGAACTAGATATAGCCCGTGTGTGTAGGAAGCACAGTTCTTTTGTTTTGAGCAAGCTCACTGTTCTGGCCCTAAAGGAAACACAGTAAAGTAGAAGAGTGCTCTTTTCTCAAAAGCAGAGTGTGTTTCTTGTAAGGTGAGCTAGCGTTTGTTTCCCAGTCCTAAATGTAGTTGAATTACATGCAGTTTCTTGCCCTATGAGCAATAGTTGTTTTCTGGTAAGAAGAGTCACTGTTGCGCTCCTATTGCCATACACAGTGCAAACAACACTTGCTACTGTTCTTTGCAAGTACAGTGTATTGGACAGAAGAGGAGCTACTGTCCTTGTCAGTTTCCTAAGCAGAGTTGAACTAGATATGGTCGTGTGTGTAGGAAGCACAGTTATTTTGTTCTGAGCAAGCTCACTGTTCTGGCACTATAGGAAACACAGTAGAGTAGAAGAGTGCTCTTTTCTCAAAAGCAGAGTGTGTTTCTTGTAAGGCGAGCTAGCATTTGTTTCTCAGTCCAAAATGGAGTTGAATCACATGCAGTTTCTGGTCCTACGAGCAAGGGATGTATTCTGGTAAGGAAAGTCACTATTGTGCTCCCTTTGCGATAAACAGTGCAAATAGCACTCACGTCTGTTCGCAGCAAGTACAGTGTATTGGACTGAAGAGGAGCTGCTGTTCTTGTCAGTTTCCTAAGCAGAGTTAAACTAGATATGGCTCGTGTGTGTAGGAAGCACAGTTCATTTGTTCTGAGCAATCTCACTCTTCTGGCCCTACAGGAAACACAGTAGATTAGAAGAGTGCTCTTTTCTCAAAAGCAGAGTGTGTTTCTTGTAAGGCGAGCTAGCATTTGTTTCCCAGTCCTAAATGGAGTTGAATCACATGCAATTTCTGGTCCTACGAGCAAGAGTTGTTTTCTGTTAAGAAGAGTCTCTATTGCACTCCCATTGTCACACACAGGGCAAATAGCACTGGCGTCTGTTCCCAGCATGTACAGTGTATTGGACTGAAGAGGATCTACTGTTCTTGTCAGTTTCCTAAGCAGAATTGAACTAGATATGGCCCATGTGTGTAGGAAGCACAGTTCTTTTGTTCTGAGCAAGCTCACTCTTCAGGCCCTATATTAAACACAATAGAGTAGAAGAGTGATCTTTTCTCAAAAGCAGAGTGTGTTTCTTGTAAGGCGAGCTAGCGTTTGTTTCCCAGTCCTAAATGGAGTTGAATCACATGCAGTTTTTGATCCTACGAGCAAGAGTTGTTTTCTGGTAAGCTAAGTCACTATTGTGCTCCCATTGCCATTAACAGTGCAAATAGCACTCGTGTCTGTTCCCAGCAAGTACAGTGTATTGGACTGAAGAGGAGCTACTGTTCTTGTCAGGTTCCTAAATAGAGTTGAACAGATATGGCACGTGTGTGTAGGAAGCACAGCTCTTTTGTTCTGAGCAAGCTCACTGTTCAGACCACATAGGAAACACAGTAGAGTAGAAGAGTGCTCTTTTCTCAAAAGCAGAGTGTGTTTCTTTGAAGGCGAGCTAGCGTTTGTTTTGCAGTCCTAAATGGAGTTGAATCACATGCAGTTTCTGGTCCTAGGAGCAAGAGTTGTTTTCTGGTAAGAAGAGACACTATTGAGCTCCCATTGTCATACATAGGGCAAATAGCACTGGCGTCTGTTCCCAGCAAGTACAGTGTATTGGACTGAAGTGGACCAACTGTTCTTGTCAGTTTCCTAAGCAGAGTTGAACTAGATATAGCCAGTGTGTGTAGGATGCACAGTTCTTTTGTTCTGAGCAAGCTCACTATTCTGGCCCTATAGGAAACACAGTAGCGTAGAAGAGTGCTCTTTTCTCAAAAGCAGAGTGTGTTTATTGTAAGGTGAGCTAGCGTTTTTTTCCCGTCCTAAATCTAGTTGAGTCACATGCAGTTTCTGGTCCTAAGAACAAGAGTTGTTTTCTGGTAAGAAGAGTCACTATTGCGCTCCCATTGTCATACACAGGGCAAATAGCACTCGCGTCTGTTTTCAGCAAGTACAGTGTATTGGACTGAAGATGATCTACTGCTCTTGTCAGTTTCCTAAGCAGAGTTGAACTAGATATGGCCGTGTGTGTAGGAAGCACAGTTCTTTTGTTCTGAGCAAGCTCACTGTTCTGGCACTATAGGAAACACAGTAGAGTAGAAGAGTGCTCTTTTCTCAAAAGCAGAGTGTGTTTCTTGTAAGGCGAGCTAGCATTTGATTCTCAGTCCAAAATGGAGTGGAATCACATGCAGTTTCTGGTCCTACGAGCAAGAGTTCTTTTCTAGTAAGAAGAGTCACTATTTTTCTACCATTGCCACACACAGTGCAAATAGCACTCGCGTCTGTTCCCAGCAAGTACAGTGTATTGGACAGAAGAGGAGCAACTGTTCTTGTCAGTTTCCTAAGCAGAGTTGAACTAGATATGGCCCGTGTGTGTGAAGCACAATTCTTTGTTCTGAGCAAGCTAAATTTTCGGACCCCATACTAAACACAATAGAGTAGAAGAGTGCTCTTTTCTCAAAAGCAGAGTGTGTTTCTTTTAAAGTGAGCTAGTGTTTGTTTCCCTGTCAGAAACGGAGTTGAATCCCATGCAGTTTCTGGTCCTACGAGCAAGAGTTGTTTTCTGGTAAGAAGAGTCACTATTTCGCTTTCTTTGCCATACACAGTGCAAATAGCACTCGCGTCTACTCCCAGCAAGTACAGTGTATTGGACTGAAGAGGAGCTACTGTTCTTGTCAGTTTCCTAAGCAAGTTGAACTAGATATAGCCCATGTGTGTAGGAAGCACAGTTCTTTTGTTTTGAGCAAGCTCACTGTTCTGGCCGTAAAGGAAACACAGTAAAGTAGAAGAGTGCTCTTTTCTCAAAAGCAGAGTGTGTTTCTTGTAAGGTGAGCAAGCGTTTGTTTCCCAGTCCTAAATGTAGTGAATTACATGCAGTTTCTTGTCCTATGAGCAAGAGTTGTTTTCTGGTAAGAAGAGTCACTATTGCGCTCCTTTTGCCATACACAGTGCAAACAACACTTGCTACTGTTCTTTGCAAGTACAGTGTATTGGACAGAAGAGGAGCTACTGTCCTTGTCAGTTTCCTAGGCAGAGTTGAACTAGATATGGCCCGTGTGTGTAGGAAGCACAGTTCTTTTGTTCTGAGCAAGCTCACTGTTCAGACCCCATAGGAAACAGTGTAGAGTAGAAGAGTGCTCTTCTCTCAAAAGCAGAGTGTGTTTCTTGTAAGGCGAGCTAGCGTTTGTTGTGCAGTCCTAAATGGAGTTGAATCACATGCAGTTTCAGGTCCTACGAGCAAGAGATTTTTCTGGTAAGAAGAGTCACTATTGTGCTACCATTGCCACACACAGTGCAAACAACACTTGCTACTGTTCTTTGCAAGTACAGTGTATTGGACAGAATAGGAGCTACTGTTCTTGTCAGTTTCCTAAGCAGAGTTGAACTAGATATGGCCTGTGTGTGTAGGAAGCACAGTTCTTTTGTTTTGAGCAAGCTCACTGTTCTGGCCCTAAAGGAAACACAGTAAAGTAGAAGAGTGCTCTTTTCTCAAAAGCAGAGTGTGTTTCTTGTAAGGTGAGCTAGCGTTTGTTTCCCAGTCCTAAATGTAGTTGAATTACATGCAGTTTCTTGCCCTATGAGCAAGAGTTGTTTTCTGGTAAGAAGAGTTACTATTGCGCTCCTATTGCCATACACAGTGCAAACAACACTTGCTACTGTTCTTTGCAAGTACAGTGTATTGGACAGAAGAGGAGCTACTGTCCTTGTCAGTTTCCTAAGCAGAGTTGAACTAGATATGGTCGTGTGTGTAGGAAGCACAGTTATTTTGTTCTGAGCAAGCTCACTGTTCTGGCACTATAGGAAACACAGTAGAGTAGAAGAGTGCTCTTTTCTCAAAAGCAGAGTGTGTTTCTTGTAAGGCGAGCTAGCATTTGTTTCTCAGTCCAAAATGGAGTTGAATCACATGCAGTTTCTGGTCCTACGAGCAAGGGATGTATTCTGTTAAGAAGAGTCTCTATTGCACTCCCATTGTCATACACAGGGCAAATAGCACTGGCGTCTGTTCCCAGCATGTACAGTGTATTGGACTGAAGAGGATCTACTGTTCTTGTCAGTTTCCTAAGCAGAATTAAACTAGATATGGCCCATGTGTGTAGGAAGCACAGTTCTTTTGTTCTGAGCAAGCTCATACTTCAGGCCCTATATTAAACACAATAGAGTAGATGAGTGATCTTTTCTCAAAAGCAGAGTGTGTTTCTTGTAAGGCGAGCTAGCGTTTGTTTCCCAGTCCTAAATGGAGTTGAATCACATGCAGTTTTTGATCCTACGAGCAAGAGTTGTTTTCTGGTAAGGTAAGTCACTATTGTGCTCCCATTGCCATTAACAGTGCAAATAGCACTCGCGTCTGTTCCCAGCAAGTACAGTGTATTGGACTGAAGAGGAGCTACTGTTCTTGTCAGTTTCGTAAGTAGAATTGACCTAGATATTGCCCGTGTGTGTAGGAAGCACAGTTCTTTTGTTCTGAGCAAGCTCACTATTCTGGCCCTATAGGAAACACAGTAGAGTAGAAGAGTGCTCTTTTCTCAAAAGAAGAGTGTGTTTCTTGTAAGGCGAGCTAGCGTTTGTTTCGCAGTCGTAAATGGAGTTGAATCACATGCAGTTTCTGGTCCTACGAGCAAGAGTTGTTTTCTGGTAAGAAGAGTCAATATTGCGCTCCCATTGTCATACAAATTACAAGTAGCACTGGCGTCTGTTCCCAGCATGTACAGTGTATTGGACTGAAGAGGATATACTGTTTGTGTCAGTTTCCTAAGCAGAATTGAACTAGATATGGCCGTGTGTGTAGGAAGCACAGTTCTTTTGTTCTGAGCAAGCTCACTGTTCTGGCCCGATAGGAAACACAGTAGAGCAGAAGAGTGATCTTTTTTCAAAAGCAGAGTGTTTTTATTGTAAGGCGACCTAGTGTTTGTTTCCCAGTCCTAAATGGAGTTGAATCACATGCAGTTTCTGGTCCTACGAGCAAGAGTTGTTTTCTGATAAGAAGAGTCACTATTCCACTCCCATTGACATACACATTACAAATATGCTGGCGTCTGTTCCCAGCATGTACAGTGTATTGGACTGAAGAGTATCTACTGTTCTTGTCAGTTTCCTAAGCAGAATTGAACTAGATATGGCCGTGTGTGTAGGAAGCACAGTTCTTTTGTTCTGAGCAATCTCACTGTTTGGAACTTAAAGGAAACACAGAAGAGTAGAAGAGTGCTCTTTTATCATAAGCAGAGTGTGTTTCTTGTAAGGCGAGCTAGCGTTTGTTTCACAGTACTAAATGGCGTTGAATCACATGCAGTTTTTGGTCCTACGAGCAAGAGTTGTTTTCTGGTAAGGAAAGTCACTATTGTGCTCCCTTTGTGATAAACAGTGCAAATAGCACTCGCGTCTGTTCCCATTATGTACAGTGTATTGGACTGAAGAGGAGCTACTGTTCTTTTCAGTTTCCTAGGTAGAGTTGAACTAGATATGGCCCGTGTGTGTAGGAAACACAGTTCTTTTGTTCTGAGCAAGCTCACTGTTCAGACCCCATAGGAAACACTGTAGAGTAGAAGAGTGCTCTTTTCTCAAAAGCAGAGTGTGATTCTTGTAAGGCAAGCTAGTGTTTGTTTTGCAGTCCTAAATGGAGTTCAATCACATGCAGTTTCAGGTCCTACGAGTAAGAGATTTTTCTGGTAAGAAGAGTCGCTCTTGAGCTCCCATTGTCATACATAGGGCAAATAGCACTCACGTCTGTTCCCAGCAAGTACAGTGTATTGGACTGAAGAGGAGCTACTGTTCTTGTCAGTTTCCTAAGCAGAGTTGAACTAGATATGGCCCGTGTGTATGAAGCACAGTTCTTTGTTCTGAGCAAGCTAAATTTTCGGACCCCATACTAAACACAATAGAGTAGAAGAGTGCTCTTTTCTCAAAAGCAGAGTGTGTTTCTTTTAAAGTGAGCTAGTGTTTGTTTCCCAGTCAGAAACGGAGTTGAATCCCATGCAGTTTCTGGTCCTACGAGCAAGAGTTGTTTTCTGGTAAGAAGAGTCACTATTTCGCTTTCTTGGCCATACACAGTGCAAATAGCACTCGCGTCTACTCCCAGCAAGTACAGTGTATTGGACTGAAGAGGAGCTACTGTTCTTGTCAGTTTCCTAAGCAAGTTGAACTAGATATAGCCCGTGTGTGTAGGAAGCACAGTTCTTTTGTTTTGAGCAAGCTCACTGTTCTGGCCGTAAAGGAAACACAGTAAAGTAGAAGAGTGCTCTTTTCTCAAAAGCAGAGTGTGTTTCTTGTAAGGTGAGCTAGCGTTTGTTTCCCAGTCCTAAATGTAGTGAATTACATGCAGTTTCTTGTCCTATGAGCAAGAGTTGTTTTCTGGTAAGAAGAGTCACTATTGCGCTCCTTTTGCCATACACAGTGCAAACAACACTTGCTACTGTTCTTTGCAAGTACAGTGTATTGGACAGAAGAGGAGCTACTGTCCTTGTCAGTTTCCTAAGCAGAGTTGAACTAGATATGGCCCCTGTGTGTAGGTAGCACAGTTCTTTTGTTCTGAGCAAGCTCACTGTTCGGACCCCATAGGAAACACTGTAGAGTAGAAGAGTGCTCTTTTCTCAAAAGCAGAGTGTGTTTCTTGTAAGGCGAGCTAGCGTTTGTTTTGCAGTCCTAAATGGAGTTGAATCACATGCAGTTTCAGGTCCTACGAGCAAGAGATTTTTCTGGTAAGAAGAGTCACTATTGTGCTACCATTGCCATACACAGTGCAAATAGCACTCGTGTCTGTTCCCAGCAAGTACAGTGTATTGGACAGAAGAGGATCTACTGTTCTTGTCAGTTTCCTAAGCAGAGTTGAACTAGATATGGCCTGTGTGTGTAGGAAGCACAGTTCTTTTGTTCTGAGCAAGCTCACTGTTCTGGCCCTATAGGAAACACAGTAGAGTGGAAGAGTGCTCTTTTATCATAAGCAGAGTGTGTTTCTTGTAAGGCGAGCTAGCGTTTGTTTCCCAGTCAGAAATGGAGTTGAATCCCATGCAGTTTCTGGTCCTGCGAGCAAGAGTTGTTTTCTGGTAAGAAGAGTCACTATTGTGCTACCATTGCCATACACAGTGCAAATTGCACTCGCGTCTGCTCCCAGCAAGTACAGTGTATTGGACTGAAGAGGAGCTACTGTTCTTTTCAGTTTCCTAAGCAGAGTTGAACTAGATATAGCCCGTGTGTGTAGGAAGCACAGTTCTTTTGTTCTGAGCAAGCTCACTGTTCTTGCCCTATAGGAAACACAGTAGAGTAGAAGAGTGCTCTTTTCTCAAAAGCAGAGTGTGTTTCTTGTAAGGCGAGCTAGCGTTTGTTTTTCAGTCCAAAATGGAGTTGAATCACATGCAGTTTCTGGTCCTACGAGCAAGGCATGTTTTCTGGTAAGGAGAGTCACTATTGTGCTCCCTTTGCCATAAACAGTGCAAATAGCACTCACGTCTGCTCTAGCCAGTACAGTGTATTGGACTGAAGAGGAGCTACTGTTCTTGTCAGTTTCCTAAGCAGAGTTGAACTAGATATGGCCCCTGTGTGTAGGAAGCACAGTTCTTTTGTTCTGATCAAGCTCACTGTTCAGACCCCATAGGAAACACCGTAGAGTAGAAGAGTGCTCTTTTCTCAAAAGCAGAGTGTGTTTCTTGTAAGGCGAGCTAGCGTTTGTTTCCAAGTCCAAAATGGAGATGAATCCCATGCAGTTTCTGGTCCTAAGAGCAAGAGTTGTTTTCTGGTAAGAAGATTCAGTATTGTGCTCCAATTGCCACATACACTGCAAATAGCACTCGCGTCTGTTCCCAGCAAGTACAGTGTATTGGACAGAAGAGGAGCTACTGTTCTTGTCAGTTTCCTAAGCAGAGTTGAACTAGATATGGCCTGTTTGTGTAGGAAGCACAGTTCTTTTGTTCTCAGAAAGCTTACTGTTCTGGCAATATAGGAAACACAGTAGAGTAGAAGAGTGATCTTTTCTCAAAACCAGAGTGTGTTTCTTGTAATGCGAGATAGTGTTTGTTTCCCAGTCCAAAATGGAGTTGAATCACAAGCAGTTTTTGATCCCATGAGCAAGAGATGTTTTCTGGTAGGAAAGTCATTATTGTGCTCCCATTGGCATACACAGTGCAAATAGCACTCGCGTCTGTTCCCATTAAGTACAGTGTATTGGACTGAAGAGGAGCTACTGTTCTTCTCAGTTTCCAGTGGAGTTGAACTAGATATGGCCCATGTGTGTAGGAAGCACAGTTCTTTTGTTCTGAGCAAGCTCACTGTTCGGACCCCATAGGAAACACTGTAGAGTAGAAGAGTCCTCTTTTCTCAAAAGCAGAGTGTGTTTCTTGTAAGGAGAGCTAGCATTTGTTTCCCAGTCCTAAATGGAGTTGAATCCCATGCAATTTCTGGTCCTACGAGCAAGAGTTGTTTTCTGGTAAGAAGAGTCACTATTGGGCTCCCATTGCCATACACAGTGCAAATAGCACTCACGTCTGTTCGCAGCAAGTACAGTGTATTGGACTGAAGATGAGCTACTGTTCTTGTCAGTTTGCTAAGCAGAATAGAACTGGATATGGCCCCTGTGTGTAGAAAGCACAGTTCTTTTGTTCTGAGCAAGCTCACTTTTCGGACCCCATTGGAAACACCTTAGAGTAGAAGAGTGCTCTTTTCTCAAAAGCAGAGTGTGTTTCTTGTACGGCAAGCTAGCGTTTGTTTCCCAGTCAGAAATGGAGTAGAATCCCATGCAGTTTCTGGTCCTACGAGCAAGAGTTGTTTTCTGGTAAGAAGAGTCTCTATTGGGCTCCCATTGGCATATACAGTGCAAATAGAACTCGCGTCTCTTCCCAGCAAGTACAGTGTATTGGACTGAATAGGAGCTACTGTTCTTGTCAATTTCCTAAGCAGAATTGAACTAGATATGGCCCGTGTGTGTAGGAAGCACAGTTCTTTTGTTCTCAGCAAGCTCACTGGTCGGATCCCATAGGAAACACTGTAGAGTAGAAGAGTGCTCTTTTCTCAAAAGGGGAGTGTGTTTCTTGTAAGGCGAGCTGGCGTTTGTTTCCCAGTCCTAAATGGAGTTGATTCACATGCAGTTTCTGGTCCTACGAGCAAGAGTTGTTTTCTGGTAAGAAGAGTCACTGTTGCGCTCCCATTGTCAAACACAGGGCAAATAGCACTGGCGTCTATTCCCAGCATGTACAGTGTATTGGAATGAAGAGGATCTACTGTTCTTGTCAGTTTCCCGAGCAGAATTGAACTAGATAATGCCGTTTGTGTAGGAAGCACAGTTCTTTTTTCCTGAGCAAGCTCACTGTTCAGACTCCATAGAAAACACCGTAGAGTAGAAGAGTGCTCTTTTCTCAAAAGCAGAGTGTGTTTCTTGTAAGGCGAGCTAGCGTTTGTTTCCCAGTCCGAAATGGAGTTGAATCCCATGCAGTTTCAGGTCCTACGAGCAAGAGTTGTTTTCTGGTAAGAAGATTCAGTATTGTGCTCCAATTGCCACATACACTGCAAATAGCACTTGCGTCTGTTCCCAGCAAGTACAGTGTATTGGACTGAAGATGAGCTACTGTTCTTGTCAGTTTCCTAAGCAGAGTTGAACTAGATATGGCCCGTTTGTGTAGGAAGCACAGTTCTTTTGTTCTGAGAAAACTCACTGTTCTGGCAATATAGGAAACACAGTAGAGTAGAAGTGTAATCTTTTCTCAAAACCAGAGTGTGTTTCTTGTAAGGCGAGATAGTGTTTGTTTCCCAGTCCAAAATGGAGTTGAATCACAAGCAGTTTTTTGTCCTACGAGCAAGAGTTGTTTTCTGGTAAGAAGAGTCACTATTGCGCTCCCCTTGCCATACACAGTGCAAATAGCACTCATGTCTGTTCGCAGCAAGTACAGTGTATTGGACTGAAGATGAGCTACTGTTCTTGTCAATTTCCTAAGCAGAATTGAACTAGATATGGCCCGTGTGTGTAGGAAGCACAGTTCTTTTGTTCTCCGCAAGCTCATTGTTCGGAACCCATAAAAACTCTGTAGAGTTGAAGAGTGCTCTTTTCTCAAAAGCAGAGTGTGTTTCTTGTAAGGCGAGCTAGTGTTTGTTTCCCAGTCAGAAATGGAGTTGAATCCCATGCAGTTTCTGGTCCTACGAGCAAGAGTTGTTTTCTGGTAAGAAGAGTCACTATTGTGCTCCCATTGTCATACACAGGGCAAATAGCACTCGCGTCTGTTCCCAGCAAGTACAGTGTATTGCACTGAAGAGGATCTACTATTCTTGTCAGTTTTTTAAGCAGAATTGAACTAGATATGACCGTGTGTGTAGGAAGCACAGTTCTTTTGTTCTGAGCAAGCTCACTGTTTTGGCCCTATAGGAAACACAATAGAGTAGAAGAGTGCTCTTTTCTCAAAAGCAGAGTGTGTTTCTTGTAAGGCGAGACAGAGTTTGTTTCCCAGTCCTAAATGGAGTTGAATCACATGTAGTTTTTGGTCCTGCGAGCAAGAGATGTTTTCTGGTAAGAAGAGTCACTATTGCGCTCCCATTGCCATACACAGTGCAAATAGCACTCGCGTCTGTTCGCAAGCAAGTACAGTGTATTGGACTGAAGATGAGCTACTGTTCTTGTCAGTTTCCTAAGCAGAGTTGAACTAGATATGGCCCCTGTGTGCAGGAAGCACACAGTTCTTTTGTTCTGAGCAAGCACACTGTTCAGACCCCATAGGAAACACAGTAGAGTAGAAGAGTGCTGTTTTCTCAAAAGCAGAGTGTGTTTCTTGTAAGGCAAGCTAGCGTTTGTTTCCCAGTCCGAAATGGAGTTGATTCCCATGCAGTTTTGGATCCTACAAGCAAGAGTTGTTTTCTGGTAAGAAGAGAATCTATTGCGCTCCCATTATCATACACAGGGCAAATACCACTGGCGTCTGTTCCCAGCATGTACAGTGTATTGGACTGAAGAGGACCAACTGTTCTTGTCAGTTTCCTAAGCAGAGTTGAACTAGATATAGCCCGTGTGTGTAGGAAGCACAGTTCTTTTGTTCTTAGCAAGCTCACTATTCTGGCCCTATAGGAAACACAGTAGAGTAGAAGAGTGCTCTTTTCTCAAAAGCAGAGTGTGTTTCTTGTAAGGCGAGCTAGCGTTTGTTTCCCAGTCCTAAATGGAGTTGAATCACATGCAGTTTCTGGTCCTATGAGCAAGAGTTGTTTTCTGGTAAGAAGAGTCACTGTTGCGATCCCATTGTCAAACACAGGGCAAATAGCACTGGCGTCTATTCCCAGCATGTACAGTCTATTGGAATGAAGAGGATCTACTGTTCTTGTCAGTTTCCCAAGCAGAATTGAACTAGATAATGCCGTTTGTGTAGGAAGCACAGTTCCTTTTTTCTGAGCAAGCTCACTATTCTGGCCCTATAGGAAAAACAGTAGAGTAGAAGAGTGCTCTTTTCTCAAAAGCAGAGTGTGTTTCTTGTAAGGCGAGCTAGTGTTTGTTTCCCAGTCCTAAATGGAGTTGAATCACATGCAGTTTTTGGTCCCATGAGCAAGAGTTGTTTTCTGGTAAGGAAAGTCACATTGCGCTCCCATTGCCATACACAGTGCAAATAGCACTCGCATCTGTTCCCAGGAAGTACAGTGCATTGGACTGAAGAGGAGCTACTGTTCTTGTCAGTTTCTATGCAGAGTTGAACTAGATATGGCCCGTGTGTGTAGGAAGCACAGTTCTTTTGTTCTGAGCAAGCTCACTCTTCGGACCCCATAGGAAACACTTTAGAGTAGAAGAGGGCTCTTTTCTCAAAAAGAGTGTGTTTCTTGTAAGGCGAGCTAGCGTTTGTTTCGCAGTCCTAAATGGAGTTGAATCACATGCACTTTCTTGTCCTACGAGCAAGAGTTGTGTTCTGCTAAGAACAGACACTATTGAGCTCATATTGTCATACACAGGGCAAATAGCACTCGCATCTGTTCCAAGCAAGTACAGTGTATTGGACTGAAGAGGATCTACTATTCTTGTCAGTTTTTTAAGCAGAATTGAACTAGATATGACCGTGTGTGTAGGAAGCACATTTCTTTTGTTCTGAGCAAGCTCACTGTTTTGGCCCTATAGGAAACACAATAGAGTATAGAGTGCTCTTTTCTCAAAAGCAGAGTGTGTTTCTTGTAAGGCGAGCTAGCGTTTGTTTCCCAGTCCTAAATGGAGTTCAATCACATGTAGTTTTGGGTCCTACGAGCAAGATTTGTTTTCTGGTAAGAAGAGTCACTATTGCGTTCCCATTGCCATATAGAGGGCAAATAGCACTCGCGTCTGTTCCCCGCAAGTACAGTGTATTGAACTGAAGAGGAGCTACTGTTCTTGTCAGTTTCCTAAGCAGAGTTGAACTAGATATGGCCCGTGTGTGTAGGAAGCACAGTTCTTTTGTTCTGAGCAAGCTCACTGTTTGGACCTCAAAGGAAACACAGTAGAGTAGAAGAGTGCTCTTTTCTCAAAAGCAGAGTGTGTTTCTTGTAGGGCGAGCTAACCTTTGTTTCGCAGGCCTAAATGGAGTTGAATCACAAGCAGTTTCTGGTCCTACGAGCAAGAGTTGTTTTCTGGTAAGAAGAGTCACTATTTCGCTCCCATTGTCATACACAGGGCAAATAGCACTGGCGTCTATTCCCAGCATGTACAGTGTATTGGACTGAAGAGGATCTACGGTTCTTGTCAGTTTCCTAAGCAGAATTGAACTAGATATGGCCGTGTGTGTAGGATGCACAGTTCTTCTGTTCTGAGCAAGCTCACTGTTTTGGCCCTATCGTAAACACATTAGAGTAGAAGAGTGTCCATTTCACAAAAGCAGAGTGTGTTTCTTGTAAGGCGTGCTAGTGTTTGTTTTTCAGTCCGAAATGGAGTTGAATCACATGCAGTTTCTGGTCCTATGAGCAAGAGTTGTTTTCTGGTAAGAAGAGTCACTATTGTGCTCCCATTTTCATACACAGGGCAAATAGCACTAGAGTCTGTTCCGAGCATGTACAGTGTATTGGACTGAAGAGGATCTACTGTCCTTGTCAGTTTCCTAAGCAGAATTGATCTGGATATGGCCCGTGTGTGTAGGAAACACATTTCTTTTGTTCTGAGCAAGCTCACTATTCTGGCCCTATAGGAAACACGGTAGAGTAGAAGAGTGCTCTTTTCTCAAAAGCAGAGTGTGTTTCTTGTAAGGCGAGCTAGCGTTTGTTTCCCAGTCCTAAATCGAGTTGAATCACATGCAGTTTTTGGGCCTAAGTGCAAGAGTTGTTTTCTGCTTAGAAGACTCACTCTTGCGCTCCCATTGCCATACACAGTGCAAATAGCACTCGCGTCTGTTCCCAACAAGTACAGTATACTGGACTGAAGAGTAGCTACTGTTCTTGTCAGTTTCCTAAGCAGAGTTGAACTAGATATGGCCCGTGTGTGTAGGAAGCACAGTTCTTTTGTTCGGAGCAAGCTCACTTTTCAGACACTATAGGAAACACAGTAGAGTAGAAGAGTGCTCTTTTCTCAAAAGCAGAGTGTGTTTCTTGTAAGGCGAGCTAGCGTTTGTTTCCCAGTCCGAAATGGAGTTGAATCCCATGCAGTTTCTGGTCCTAAGAGCAAGAGGTGTTTTCTGGTAAGAAGAGTCACTATTACGCTCCCATTGCCATAAACAGTGCAAATAGCACTCGCGTCTGTTCCCAGGAAGTACAGTGTATTGGACTGAAGAGGAGCTACTGTTCTTGTCAGTTTCCTAAGCGGAGTTGAACTAGATATGGTTCATGTGTGTAGGAAGCACAGTTCTTTTGTTCAGAGCAAGCTCACTGTTAGGACCCCATAGGAAACACTTTAGAGTAGAAGACTGCTCTTTTCTCAAAAGCAGAGTGTGTTTCTTGTAAGGCAAGATAGAGTTTGTTTCCCAGTCCTAAATGGAGTTGAATCACATGTAGTTTTTGGTCCTACGAGCAAGAGATGTTTTCTGGTAAGAAGAGTCACTATTGCGCTCCCATTGCCATACACTGTGCAAATAGCTCTCGCGTCTGTTCGCAGCAAGTACAGTGTATTGGACTGAAGATGAGCTACTGTTCTTGTCAGTTTCCTAAGCAGAGTTGAACTAGATATGGCCCCTGTGTGTAGGAAGCACACAGTTCTTTTGTTCTGAGCAAGCACACTGTTCAGACCCCATAGGAAACACAGTAGAGTAGAAAAGTGCTGTTTTCTCAAAAGCAGAGTGTGTTTCTTGTAAGGTGAGCTAGCATTTGTTTCCCAGTCCGAAATGGAGTTTAATCCCATGCAGTTTCGGATCCTACGAGCAAGAGTTGTTTTCTGGTAAGAAGAGTCTCTATTGCGCTCTCATTATCATACACAGGGCAAATAGCACTGGCGTCTGTTCCCAGCATGTACAGTGTATTGGACTGAAGAGGACCAACTGTTCTTGTCAGTTTCCTAAGCAGAGTTGACTAGATATAGCCCGTGTGTGTAGGAAGCACAGTTCTTTTGTTCTTAGCA
Organism: Peromyscus eremicus; assembly: GCF_949786415.1. Lineage (NCBI taxonomy): Eukaryota > Metazoa > Chordata > Mammalia > Rodentia > Cricetidae > Peromyscus > Peromyscus eremicus. The sequence goes on from NW_026734627.1 coordinate 251,757, forward strand.
AGCTCACTATTCTGGGCCTATAGGAAACACAGTAGAGTAGAAGAGTGCTCTTTTCTCAAAAGGGGAGTGTGTTTCTTGTAAGGCGAGCTAGCGTTTGTTTCGCAGTCCTAAATGGAGTTGAATCACATGCAGTTTCTTGTCCTACGAGCAAGAGATGTTTTCTGCTAAGAACAGTCACTATTGCGCTCATATTGTCATACACAGGGCAAATAGCACTCGCGTCTGTTCCCAGCAAGTACAGTGTATTGGACAGAAGAGGAGCTACTGTTCTTGTCAGTTTCCTAAGCCGAGTTGAACTAGATATGGCCCGTGTGTGTAGGAAGCACAGTTCTTTTGTTCTGAGCAAGCTCAATTTTCGACCAAATAGTAAACACAGTAGAGTAGAAGAGTGCTCTTTTCTCAAAAGCAGAGTGTGTTTTTGTAAGGCTAGCTAGTGTTTGTTTCCCAGGTCTAAATGGAGTTGAATCACATGCAGTTTTTGGTCCTATGAGCAAGGGATGTTTTCTGTTAAGGAAAGTCACTATTGTGCTCCCTTTGCCATACACAGTACAAATAGCACTCGCGTCTGTTCCCAGCAAGTACAGTGTATTCGACAGAAGAGGAGCTACTGTTCTTGTCAGTTTCCTAAGGAGAGTTGAAGTAGATATGGCCCGTGTGTGTGAAGCACAGTTGTTTTGTTCTGAGCAAGCTCAATTTTCGGATACCATATTAAACACAGTAGAGTAGACGGGTGCTCTTTTCTCAAAAGCAGAGTGTGTTTCTTGTAAGGCTAGCTAGTGTTTGTTTCCCAGTCAGAAACGGAGTTGAATCCCATGCAGTTTCTGGTCCTACGAGCAAGAGTTGTTTTCTGGTAAGAAGAGTCACTATTTCGCTCCCATTGCCATACACAGGGCAAATAGCACTCGCGATTGCTCCCAGCAAGTACAGTGTATTGGACTGAAGAGGAGCTACTGTTCTTGTCAGTTTCCTAAGCAGAGTTGAACTAGATATAGCCCGTGTGTGTAGAAAGCACAGTTCTTTTGTTCTGAGCAAGCTCACTGTTTGGACCTCAAAGGAAACACAGTAGAGTAGAAGAGTGCTCTTTTCTCAAAAGCAGAGTGTGTTTCTTGTAGGGCGAGCTAACCTTTGTTTCGCAGGCCTAAATGGAGTTGAATCACAAGCAGTTTCTGGTCCTACGAGCAAGAGTTGTTTTCTGGTAAGAAGAGTCACTATTTCGCTCCCATTGTCATACACAGGGCAAATAGCACTGGCGTCTATTCCCAGCATGTACAGTGTATTGGACTGAAGAGGATCTACGGTTCTTGTCAGTTTCCTAAGCAGAATTGAACTAGATATGGCCGTGTGTGTAGGATGCACAGTTCTTCTGTTCTGAGCAAGCTCACTGTTTTGGCCCTATCGTAAACACATTAGAGTAGAAGAGTGTCCATTTCACAAAAGCAGAGTGTGTTTCTTGTAAGGCGTGCTAGTGTTTGTTTTTCAGTCCGAAATGGAGTTGAATCACATGCAGTTTCTGGTCCTATGAGCAAGAGTTGTTTTCTGGTAAGAAGAGTCACTATTGTGCTCCCATTTTCATACACAGGGCAAATAGCACTAGAGTCTGTTCCGAGCATGTACAGTGTATTGGACTGAAGAGGATCTACTGTCCTTGTCAGTTTCCTAAGCAGAATTGATCTGGATATGGCCCGTGTGTGTAGGAAACACATTTCTTTTGTTCTGAGCAAGCTCACTATTCTGGCCCTATAGGAAACACGGTAGAGTAGAAGAGTGCTCTTTTCTCAAAAGCAGAGTGTGTTTCTTGTAAGGCGAGCTAGCGTTTGTTTCCCAGTCCTAAATCGAGTTGAATCACATGCAGTTTTTGGGCCTAAGTGCAAGAGTTGTTTTCTGCTTAGAAGACTCACTCTTGCGCTCCCATTGCCATACACAGTGCAAATAGCACTCGCGTCTGTTCCCAACAAGTACAGTATACTGGACTGAAGAGTAGCTACTGTTCTTGTCAGTTTCCTAAGCAGAGTTGAACTAGATATGGCCCGTGTGTGTAGGAAGCACAGTTCTTTTGTTCGGAGCAAGCTCACTTTTCAGACACTATAGGAAACACAGTAGAGTAGAAGAGTGCTCTTTTCTCAAAAGCAGAGTGTGTTTCTTGTAAGGCGAGCTAGCGTTTGTTTCCCAGTCCGAAATGGAGTTGAATCCCATGCAGTTTCTGGTCCTAAGAGCAAGAGGTGTTTTCTGGTAAGAAGAGTCACTATTACGCTCCCATTGCCATAAACAGTGCAAATAGCACTCGCGTCTGTTCCCAGGAAGTACAGTGTATTGGACTGAAGAGGAGCTACTGTTCTTGTCAGTTTCCTAAGCGGAGTTGAACTAGATATGGTTCATGTGTGTAGGAAGCACAGTTCTTTTGTTCAGAGCAAGCTCACTGTTAGGACCCCATAGGAAACACTTTAGAGTAGAAGACTGCTCTTTTCTCAAAAGCAGAGTGTGTTTCTTGTAAGGCAAGATAGAGTTTGTTTCCCAGTCCTAAATGGAGTTGAATCACATGTAGTTTTTGGTCCTACGAGCAAGAGATGTTTTCTGGTAAGAAGAGTCACTATTGCGCTCCCATTGCCATACACTGTGCAAATAGCTCTCGCGTCTGTTCGCAGCAAGTACAGTGTATTGGACTGAAGATGAGCTACTGTTCTTGTCAGTTTCCTAAGCAGAGTTGAACTAGATATGGCCCCTGTGTGTAGGAAGCACACAGTTCTTTTGTTCTGAGCAAGCACACTGTTCAGACCCCATAGGAAACACAGTAGAGTAGAAAAGTGCTGTTTTCTCAAAAGCAGAGTGTGTTTCTTGTAAGGTGAGCTAGCATTTGTTTCCCAGTCCGAAATGGAGTTTAATCCCATGCAGTTTCGGATCCTACGAGCAAGAGTTGTTTTCTGGTAAGAAGAGTCTCTATTGCGCTCTCATTATCATACACAGGGCAAATAGCACTGGCGTCTGTTCCCAGCATGTACAGTGTATTGGACTGAAGAGGACCAACTGTTCTTGTCAGTTTCCTAAGCAGAGTTGACTAGATATAGCCCGTGTGTGTAGGAAGCACAGTTCTTTTGTTCTTAGCAAGCTCACTATTCTGGGCCTATAGGAAACACAGTAGAGTAGAAGAGTGCTCTTTTCTCAAAAGGGGAGTGTGTTTCTTGTAAGGCGAGCTAGCGTTTGTTTCGCAGTCCTAAATGGAGTTGAATCACATGCAGTTTCTTGTCCTACGAGCAAGAGATGTTTTCTGCTAAGAACAGTCACTATTGCGCTCATATTGTCATACACAGGGCAAATAGCACTCGCGTCTGTTCCCAGCAAGTACAGTGTATTGGACAGAAGAGGAGCTACTGTTCTTGTCAGTTTCCTAAGCCGAGTTGAACTAGATATGGCCCGTGTGTGTAGGAAGCACAGTTCTTTTGTTCTGAGCAAGCTCAATTTTCGACCAAATAGTAAACACAGTAGAGTAGAAGAGTGCTCTTTTCTCAAAAGCAGAGTGTGTTTTTGTAAGGCTAGCTAGTGTTTGTTTCCCAGGTCTAAATGGAGTTGAATCACATGCAGTTTTTGGTCCTATGAGCAAGGGATGTTTTCTGTTAAGGAAAGTCACTATTGTGCTCCCTTTGCCATACACAGTACAAATAGCACTCGCGTCTGTTCCCAGCAAGTACAGTGTATTCGACAGAAGAGGAGCTACTGTTCTTGTCAGTTTCCTAAGGAGAGTTGAAGTAGATATGGCCCGTGTGTGTGAAGCACAGTTGTTTTGTTCTGAGCAAGCTCAATTTTCGGATACCATATTAAACACAGTAGAGTAGACGGGTGCTCTTTTCTCAAAAGCAGAGTGTGTTTCTTGTAAGGCTAGCTAGTGTTTGTTTCCCAGTCAGAAACGGAGTTGAATCCCATGCAGTTTCTGGTCCTACGAGCAAGAGTTGTTTTCTGGTAAGAAGAGTCACTATTTCGCTCCCATTGCCATACACAGGGCAAATAGCACTCGCGTCTGCTCCCAGCAAGTACAGTGTATTGGACTGAAGAGGAGCTACTGTTCTTGTCAGTTTCCTAAGCAGAGTTGAACTAGATATAGCCCGTGTGTGTAGAAAGCACAGTTCTTTTGTTCTGAGCAAGCTCACTGTTCTGGCCCTGTAGGAAACACAGTAGAGTAGAAGAGTGCTCTTTTCTCAAAAGCAGAGTGTGTTTCTTGTAAGGTTGAGCTAGCGTTTGTTTCCCATTCCGAAATGGAGTTGAATCACATGCAGTTTTTGGTCCTACGAGCAAGAGATGTTTTCTGCTAAGAACAGTCACTATTGAGCTCATATTGCCATAAACAGTGCAAATACCACTCGTGTCTGTTCCCAGCAAGTACAGTGTATTGGACTGAAGAGGAGCTACTGTTCTTGTCAGTTTCCTAAGCAGAGTTGAACGAGATATGGCCCGTGTGTGTAGGAAGCACAGTTCTTTTGTTCTGAGCAAGCTCACTGTTCTGGTCCTATAGGAAACACAGAAGAGTAGAAGAGTGCTCTTTTCTCAAAAGCAGAGTGTGTTTCTTGTAAGGTGAGCTAGCATTTGTTTCCCAGTCATAAATGGAGTTGAATTACATGCAGTTTCTTGTCCTATGAGCAAGAGTTGTTTTCTGGTAAGAAGAGTCACTATTGCGCTCCTATTGCCATACACAGTGCAAACAACACTCGCTACTGTTCTTTGCAAGTACAGTGTATTGGACAGAAGAGGAGCTAATGTTCTTGTCAGTTTCCTAAACAGAGTTGAACTAGATATGGCCCGTGTGTGTAGGAAGCACAGTTCTTTTGTTCTGAGCAAGCTCACTGTTCTGGCCCTGTAGGAAACACAGTAAAGTAGAAGAGTGCTCTTTTCTCAAAAGCAGAGTGTGTTTCTTGTAAGGCGAGCTAGCGTTTGTTTCCCAGTCCTAAATGTAGTTGAATCACATGCAGCTTCTGGTCCTACGAGCAAGAGTTCTTTTCTGGTAAAAAGAGTCACTATTGCGCTCCCATTGTCATACACAGGGCAAATAGCACTGGCGTCTGTTCCCAGCATGTACAGTGTATTGGACTGAAGATGATCTACTGTTCTTGTCAGTTTCCTAAACAGAGTTGAACTAGATATGGCCCGTGTGTGTAGGAAGCACAGTTCTTTTGTTCTGAGCAAGGTCACTGTTCGGACTCCATAGGAAACACAGTAGAATAGAAGAGTAATCTTTTCTCAAAACCAGAGTGTGTTTCTTGTAAGGCGAGCTAGCGTTTGATTCCCAGTCTTAAATGGAGTTGAATCACATGCAGTTTCTGGTCCTACGAGCAAGAGTTGTTTTCTGGTAAGGAAAGTAACTATTGTGCTCCCTTTGCAATAAACAGTGCAAATAGCACTCACGTCTGTTCCTAGCAAGTACAGTGTATTACACAGAAGAGGAGCTACTGTTCTTGTCAGTTTCCTAAGGAGAGTTGAACTAGATATGGCCCGTGTGTGTGAAGCACAGTTCTTTTGTTCTGAGCAAGCTCAATTTTCGGACACGATAGTAAACACAGTAGAATAGAAGAGTGCTCTTTTCTCAAAAGCATACTGTGTTTCTTGTAAGGTGACCTAGGGTTTTTTCCCAGTTTTAAATGGAGTTGAATTACATGCAGTTTCTTGTCCTATGAGCAAGAGTTGTTTTCTGGTAAGAAGAGTCACTATTGCGCTCCTATTGCCATACACAGTGCAAACAACACTCGCTAATGTTCTTTGCAAGTACAGTGTATTGGACAGAAGAGGAGCTACTGTTCTTGTCAGTTTCCTAAGCAGAGTTGAACTAGATATGGCCCGTGTGTGTAGGAAGCACAGTTCTTTTGTTCTGAGCAAGCTCACTGTTTTGGCCCTATAGGAAACACAATAGAGTAGAAGAGTGCTCTTTTCTCAAAAGCAGAGTGTGTTTCTTGTAAGGCGAGCTAGCTTTTTTTTCCCAGTCGTAAATGGAGTTGAATCACATGCAGTTTCTGGTCCTACGAGCAGAGTTGTTTTCTGGTAAAAGAGTCACTATTGTGCTCCCTTTGCCATACACAGGGCAAATAGCACTCGCGTCTGTTCCCAGCAAGTACAGTGTATTGGACTGAAGAGGAGCTACTGTTCTTGTCAGTTTTTTAAGCAGAGTTGAATGAGATATGGGCCGTGTGTGTAGGAAGCACAGTTCTTTTGTTCTGAGCAAGCTCACTGTTTTGGTCCAATAGGAAACACAGAAGAGTAGAAGAGTGCTCTTTTCTCAAAAGCAGAGTGTGTTTCTGGTAAGGTGAGCTAGCTTTTGTTTCCCAGTCCTAAATGGAGTTGAATTACATGCAGTTTCTTGTCCAATGAGCAAGAGTTGTTTTCTGGTAAGAAGAGTCACTATTGCGCTCCTATTGCCATACACAGTACAAACAACACTCGCTACTGTTCTTTCCAAGTACAGTGTATTGGACAGAAGAGGAGCTACTTTTCTTGTCAGTTTCCTAAGCAGAGTTGAACTAGATATGGCCCGTGTGTGTAGGAAGCACAGTTCTTTTGTTCTGAGCAAGCTCACTGTTCGGACCCCATAGGAAACACAGTAGAGTAGAAGAGTGCTCCTTTCTCAAAAGCAGAGTGTGTTTCTTGTAAGTCGAGCTAGCGTTTGTTTCCCACTCCAAAATGGAATTGAATCACATGCAGTTTCTGATCCTAGGAGCAAGAGTTGTTTTCTGGTAAGAAGAGTCACTATTGCGCTCCCATTGACATACACAGGGCTAATAGCACTGGCGTCTGTTCCCAGCAAGTACAGTGTATTGGACTGAAGAGGATCTACTGTTCTTGTCAGTTTCCTAAGCAGAGTTGAACTAGATATGGCCCGTGTGTGTAGGAAGCACATTTCTTTTGTTCTGAGCAAGCTCAGTGTTTTGGCCCTATTGGAAACACAGTAGAGTAGAAGAGTGCTCTTTTCTCAAAAGCAGAGTGTGTTTCTTGTAAGGCGAGCTAGCATTTGTTTCCCAGTCCTAAATGTAGTTGAATCACATGCAGTTTTTGGTCCTACCAGCAAGACCTGTTTTCTAGAAGAAGAATCACTATTCAGCTCCCATTGCCATACACAGGGCAAATAGGACTCGTGTCTGTTCCCAGCAAGTACAGTGTATTGGACTGAAGAGGAGCTACTGCTCTTGTCAGTTTCCTAAGCAGAGTTGAACTAGATATGGCCCGTGTGTGTAGGAAGCACAGTTCTTTTGTTCTGAGCAAGCTCACTGTTCGGAACCCATAGGAAACACAGTAGAATAGAAGAGTGCTCTTTTCTCAAAAGCAGAGTGTGTTTCTTGTAAGGCGAGCTAGCGTTTGTTTCCCAGTCCAAAATGGAGTTATATCACATGCAGTTTCTGGTCCTACGAGCAAGGGAAGTTTTCAGTTAAGGAAAGTAACTATTGTGCTCCCTTTGCAATAAACAGTGCAAATAGCACTCACGTCTGTTCCCAGCAAGTACAGTGTATTCGACAGAAGAGGAGCTACTGTTCTTGTCAGTTTCCTAAGGAGAGTTGAACTAGATATGGCCGGTGTGTGTGAAGCACAGTTCTTTTGTTCTGAGCAAGCTCAATTTTCAGACACCATGGTAAACACAGTAGAATAGAAGAGTGCTCTTTTCTCAAAAGCATAGTGTGTTTCTTGTAAGGTGAGCTAGCTTTTTTTTCCCAGTTTTAAATGGAGTTGAATTACATTCAGTTTCTTGTCCTATGAGCAAGAGTTGTTTTCTGTTAAGAAGAGTAACTATTGCGCTCCTATTGCCATACACAGTGCAAACAACACTCGCTACTGTTCTTTGCAAGTACAGTGTATTGGACAGAAGAGGAGCTACTGTTCTTGTCAGTTTCCTAAGCAGAGTTGAACTAGATATGGCCCGTGTGTGTAGGAAGCACAGTTCTTTTGTTCTGAGCAAGCTCACTCTTCAGACCCCATAGGAAACACAGTAGAGTAGAAGAGTGCTGTTTTCTCAAAAGCAGAGTGTGTTTCTTGTAAGGCAAGCTAGCGTTTGTTTCCCAGTCCTAAATGGAATTGAATCACATGCAGTTTCTGATCCTAGGAGCAAGAGTTGTTTTCTGGTAAGAAGAGTCACTATTGCGCTCCCATTGACATACACAGGGCAAATAGCACTGGCATCTGTTCCCAGTATGTACAGTGTATTGGACTGAAGAGGATCTACTGTTCTTGTCAGTTTCCTAAGCAGAGTTGAACTAGATATGGCCCGTGTGTAGGAAGCACAGTTCTTTTGTTCTGAGCAAGCTCACTGTTCTGGTCCTATAGGAAACACAGAAGAGTAGAAGAGTGCTCTTTTCTCAAAAGCAAAGTGTGTTTCTTGTAAGGTGAGCTAGCGTTTGTTTCCAAGTCCTAAATGGAGTTGAATTACATGCAGTTTCTGGTCCTATGAGAAAGAGTTGTTTTCTGGTAAGAAGAGTCACTATTGCAATCCTATTGCCATACACAGTGCAAACAACACTCGCTACTGTTCTTTGCAAGTACAGTGTATTGCACAGAAGAAGAGCTACTGTTCTTGTTAGTTTCCTAAGCAGAGTTGAACTAGATATGGCCCGTTTGTTTAGGAAGCACAGTTCTTTTGTTCTGAGCAAGCTCACTCTTCAGACCCCATAGGAAACACAGTAGAGTAGAAGAGTGCTCTTTTCTCAAAAGCAGAGTGTGTTTCTTGTAAGGCGAGCTAGCGTTTGTTTCCCAGTCCTAAATGGAGTTGAATCACATTCAGTTTCTGATCCTAGTAGCAAGAATTTTTTTCTGGTAAGAAGAGTCACTATTGCCCTCCCATTGTCATACACAGGGCAAATAGCACTGGCGTCTGTTCCCAGCATGTACAGTGTATTAGACTGAAGAGGATCTACTGTTCTTGTCAGGTTTCTAAGCAGAGTTGAACTAGATATGACCCGTGTGTGTAGGAAGCACAGTTCTTTTTTTCTGAGCAAGCTCTCTGTTTTGTCCCTACAGGAAACACAGTAGAATAAAAGAGTGCTCTTTTCTCAAAAGAAGAGTGTGTTTCTTGTAAGGCGAGCTAGTGTTTATTTCCCATTGCTAAATGGAGATGAATCCCATGCAGTTTCTGGTCCTATGTTCAAGAGTTGTTTTCTGGTAAGAAGAGTCACTATTGCGCTCCCATATTCATACACAGTGCAAATAGCACAGGCGTCTGTTCCCAGCAAGTACGGTGTATTGGACTGAAGAGGATCTACTGTTCCTGTCAGTTTCCTAAGCAGAGTTGAACTAGATATGGCCCGTGTGTGTAGGAAGCACAGTTCTTTTGTTCTGAGCAAGCTCACTGTTCGGACCCCATAGGAAACACAGTAGAGTAGATGTGTGCCCTATTCTCAAAAGCAGAGCGTGTTTCTTGTAAGGCAAGCTAGCATTTGTTTCCCATCCCTAAGTGGATTGAATCAAATGCAGTTTCAGGTCCTAAGAGCAAGAGTTGTTTTCTGGTAAGAAGGGTCACTATTGTGCATCCATTGCCGTACACAGTGCAAATAGCACTCGCGTCTGTTCCCAGGAAGTACAGTGTATTTGACTGAAGAGGAGCTACTGTTCTTGTCAGTTTCCTAAGCAGAGTTGAACTAGATATGGCCCTTGTATGTAGGAAGCACAGTTCCTTTGTTTTGAGCAAGCTCACTGTTCGGACCCCATAGGAAACACAGTAGAGAAGAAGAGTGCCCTTTTTTCAAAAGCAGAGTGTGTTTCTTGTAGGGTGAGCTAGCATTTGTTTTCCAGTCCTAAATGGAGTTGAATCACATGCAGTTTCTGGTCCTATGAGCAAGAGATGTTTTCTGGTAAAAAGAGTCATTATTGTGCTCCCATTGTCACACACAGGGCAAATAGCACTGGCATCTGTTCCCAGCAAGTACAGTGTATTGGACTTAAGAGGATCTACTGTTCTTGTCAGTTTCCTAAGCAGAAATGATCTAGATATGGCCCGTGTGTGTAGGAAGCACAGTTTTTTTGTTCTGAGCAAGCTCACTTGCCTGACCCTTTAGGAAACACAGTAGAGTAGAGGAGTGCCCTTTTCTCAAAAGCAGAGTGTGTTTCTTGTAAGGCGTGCTCGCATTTGTTTCCCAGTCCTAAATGTAGTTGAATCCCATGCAGTTTCTGCTCCTACGAGCAAGAGTTGTTTTCTGGTAAGAAGAGCCACTATTGTGCTCCCTTTGTCATACACAGGGCAAATAGCACTGGCGTCTATTCCGAGCATGTACAGTGTATTGGACTGAAGAGGATCTACTGTTCTTGTCAGTTTCCTAAGCAGAGTTTAACTAGATATGGCCGTGTGTGTAGGAAGCACAGTTCTTTTGTTCTGAGCAAGCTGACTGTTCGGACCCCATAGGAAACACAGTAGAGTAGAAGAGTGTTCATTCTCAAAAGCAGAGTGTGTTTCTTGTAAGGCGAGCTAGTGTTTGTTTCCCAGTCCTAAATGGAGTTGAATCACATGCAGTTTCTGGTCCTACGAGCAAGAGTTGTTTTATGGTAAGAAGAGTCACTATTGCGCTCCCATTGTCATACACAGGGCAAATAGCACTGGCGACTGTTCCCAGCATGTACAGTGTATTGGACTGAAGAGGATCTACTGTTCTTGTCAGTTTCCTAAGCAGAATTGAACTAGATATGGCCGTGTGTGTATGAAGCACAGTTCTTTTGTTCTGAGCAAGCTCACTATTTTGGCCCTATACGAAATACAGTAGAGTAGAAGAGTGTTCTTTTCTCAAAAGCAGAGTGTGTTTCTTGTAAGGCGAGGTAGCATTTTTTTCCCAGTTTTAAATGGAGTTGAATCACATGCAGTTTTTGGTCCCACGAGCAAGAGTTGTTTTCTGGTAAGGAAAGTCACTATTGCGCTCCTTTTCTCATACACAGTGCAAATAGCACACGCGAATTTTCCCAGCAAGTACAGTGTATTGGACTGAAGAGGAGGTATTGTTCTTGTCATTTTCCTAAGCAGAGTTGAACTAGATATGGACCCTGTGTGTAGGAAGCACAGTTCTTTTGTTCTGAGCAAGCTCACTGTTCGGACCCCATAGGAAACACAGTAGAGTAGAAGAGTGCTCTTTTCTCAAAAGCAGAGTGTGTTTCTTGTAAGGCGAGCTAGCGTTTGTTTCCCAGTCCTAAATGTAGTTGAATCCCATGCAGTTTTTCGTCCTATGAGCAAGAGTTGTTTTCTGGTAAGAAGAGTCACTATTGTGCTCCCATTGCCATACACACTGCAAATAGCACTCGCGTCTGTTCCCAGCAAGTAATGTGTATTGGACTGAAGAGGAGCTACTGTTCTTGTCAGATTCCTAAGCAGAGTTGAACTAGATATGGCCCGTGTGTGTAGGAAGCACAGTTCTTTTGTTCTGAGCAAGCTCACTTTTCGGACCGCATAGGAAACACATTAAGAGTAGAAGAGTGCTCTTTTCTAAAAAGCAGAGTGTGTTTCTTGTAAGGCGAGCTAGCGTTTGTTTCCCAGTCCTAAATGGAGTTGAATCACATGCAGTTTCTCGTCCTAAGAGCAAGAGTTGTTTTCTGGAAAGGAAAGTCACTATTGTGCTCCCTTTGCCATACACAGTGCAAATAGCACTCGTGTCTGTTCCCAGCAAGTACAGTGTGTTGGACTGAAGAGGAGCTACTGCTCTTGTCAGTTTCCTAAGCAGAGTTGGACTAGATATGTCCTGTGTGTGTAGGAAGCACAGTTCTTTGTTCTGAGCAAGCTCACTTTTCAGACCCCAAAGGAAACACAGTAGAATAGAAGAGTGCACTTTATTAAAAAGAAGAGTGTGTTTCTTGTAAGGCGAGCTAGCGTTTGTTTCCCAGTCCTAAATGGAGTTGAATTACATGCAGTTTCTGGTCGTATGAGCAAGAGTTGTTTTCTGGTAAGAAGAGTCACTATTGCAATCCTATTGCCATACACAGTGCAAACAACACTCGCTACTGTTCTTTGCAAGTACAGTGTATTGCACAGAAGAAGAGCTACTGTTCTTGTTAGTTTCCTAAGCAGAGTTGAACTAGATATGGCCCATGTGTGTAGGAAGCACAGTTCTTTTGTTCTGAGCAAGCTCACTCTTCACACCCCATAGGAAACACAGTAGAGTAGAAGAGTGCTCTTTTCTCAAAAGCAGAGTGTGTTTCTTGTAAGGCGAGCTAGCGTTTGTTTCCCAGTCCTAAATGGAGTTGAATCACATTCAGTTTCTGATCCTAGTAGCAAGAATTGTTTTCTGGTAAGAAGAGTCACTATTGCCCTCCCATTGTCATACACAGGGCAAATAGCACTGGCGTCTGTTCCCAGCATGTACAGTGTATTGGACTGAAGAGGATCTACTGTTCTTGTCAGTTTCCTAAGCAGAGTTGAACTAGTAATAGCTCGTTTGTGTAGGAAGCACAGTTCTTTTGTTCTGAGGAAGCACACTGTTTTGGCCATATAGGAAACACAGTAGAGTAGAAGAGTGCTCTTTTCTCAAAAGCAGAGTGTGTTTCTTGTAAAGCGAGCTAGCGTTTGTTTCCCAGTCCTAAATGGAGTGGAATCACATGCAGTTTCTGGTCCTATGAGCAAGGGATGTTTTCTGGTAAGGAAAGTCACTATTGTGTTCCCTTTGCCATACACAGTGCAAATAGCACTCGCGTCTGTTCCCAGCAAGTACAGTGTATTGGACTGAAGAGGAGCTACTGTTCTTGTCAGTTTCCTAAGCAGAGTTGAACTAGATATGGCCTGTGTGTGTAGGAAGCACAGTTCTTTTGTTCTGAGCAAGCTCACTGTTCTGGCCCTACAGGAAACACAGAAGAGTAGAAGAGTGCTCTTTTCTCAGAAGCAGAGTGTTTCTTGTAAGGCAAGCTAGTGTTTGATTCCCAGTCCTAAATGAGTTGAATCACATGCAGTTTCTGGTCCTACGAGCAAGAGTTGTTTTCTGGTAAGAAGAGTCACTATTGTGCTACCATGTTCATATACAGTGCAAATAGCACTCTCGTCTGTTCCCAGCAAGTACAGTGTATTGGACAGAAGAGGAGCTACTGTTCTTGTCAGTTTCCTAAGCAGAGTTGAACTAGATATGGCCCGTGTGTGTGAAGCACAGTTCTTTTGTTCTGAGCAAGCTCAATTTTCAGACACCATAGTAAACACAGTAGAGTAGAAGTGTGCTCTTTTCTCAAAAGCAGAGTGTGTTTCTTGTAAGGCTAGCTAGTGTTTTTTCCCAGTCAGAAAAAGAGTTGAATCCCATGCAGTTTCTGGTCCTACGAGCAAGAGTTGTTTTCTGGTAAGAAGAGTCACTATTTCGCTCCCTTTGCCATACACTGCGCAAATAGCACTCGCGTCTGCTCCCAACAAGTACAGTGTATTGGACTGAAGAGGAGCTCCTGTTCTTGTCAGTTTCCTAAGCAGAGTTGAACTAGATATAGCCCGTGTGTGTAAGAAGCACAATTCTTTTGTTTTGAGCAAGCTCACTGTTCTGTCCCTATAGGAAACACAGTAGAGTAGAAGAGTGCTCTTTTCTCAAGAGCAGAGTGTGTTTCTTGTAAGGTGAGCTAGCGTTTGTTTCCCAGTCCTAAATGGAGTTGAATCACATGCAGTTTTTGGTCCTACGAGCAAGGGATGCTTTCTGGTAAGGAAAGTCACTGTTGTGCTCCCATTGCCATACACAGGGCAAAAAGGACTCGCGTCTGTTCCCAGCAAGTACAGTGTATTAGACTGAAGAGGAGCTCCTGTTCTTGTCAGTTTCCTATGCAGAATTGAACTAGATATGGCCCGTGTCTAGGAGGCAGAGTTCTTTTGTTCTGAGCAAGCTCACTGTTCTGGCCCTACAGGAAACACAGTAGAGTAGCAGAGTGCTCTTTTCTCAAAAGCAGAGTGTGTTTCTTGTAAGGCGAGCTAGCGTTTGTTTCCCAGTCCTAAATCGAGTTGAATCACATGCAGTTTCTGGTCCTACGAGCAAGAGTTGTTTTTGCTAAGAAGAGTCACTATTGGGCTCCCTTTGTCATTCACAGTGCAAATAGCACTGGCGTCTGTTCCCAACAAGTACAGTGTATTGGACTGAAGAGGAGCTACTGTTCTTGTCAGTTTCCTAAGCAGAGTTGAACTAGATATGGCCCGTGTGTGTAGGAAGCACGGTTTTTTTGTTCTGAGCAAGCTCACTGTTCGGACCCTATAGGAAACACAGTAGAGTAGAAGTGTGACCTTTTCTCAAAGCAGATCGTGTTTCTTGTAAGGCGAGCTAGCGTTTGTTTCCCAGTCCTAAGTGGAGTTGAAAACATGCAGTTTCTGGTCCTATGAGCAAGAGTTGTTTTCTGGTAAGAAGAGTAACTATTGGGCTTCCATTGTCATACACAGGGCAAATAGCACTGGCGTCTGTTCGCAGCATGTACAGTGTATTGACTGAAGAGGATCTACTGTTGTTGTCAGGTTACTAAGCAGAGTTGAACTAGATATGACCCGTGTGTGTAGGAAGCACAGTTCTTTTTTTCTGAGCAAGCTCTCTGTTTTGGCCCTACAGGAAACACAGTAGAGTAGAAGAGTGCTCTTTTCTCAAAAGAATAGTGTGTTTCTTGTAAGGCGAGCTAGTGTTTGTTTCCCAGTGCTAAATGGAGTTGAATCCCATGCAGTTTCTGGTCCTACGATCAAGAGTTGTTTTCTGGTAAGAAGAGTCACTATTGCGCTCCCATATACATAAACAGTGCAAATAGCACAGGCGTCTGTTCCCAGCAAGTACAGTGTATTGGACTGAAGAGGATCTACTGTTCCTGTCAGTTTCCTAAGCAGAGTTGAATTAGATATGGCCCGTTTGTGTAGGAAGCACAGTTCTTTTGTTCTGAGCAAGCTCACTTTTCAGACCCCATTGGAAACAGAGTAGAGTAGATGTGTGCCCTATTCTCAAAAGCAGAGCGTGTTTCTTGTAAGGCGAGCTAGCGTTTGTTTCCCATCCCTAAGTGGATTGAATCAAATGCAGTGTCAGGTCCAAAGAGCAAGAGTTGTTTTCTGGTAAGTAGAGTCACTATTGTGCATCCATTGCCGTATACAGTGCAAATAGCACTCGCGTCTGTTCCCAGCAAGTACAGTGTATTGGACTGAAGAGGATCTACTGTTCTTGTCAGTTTCCTAAGCAGAGTTGAACTAGATATGGCCCTTTTATGTAGGAAGCACAGTTCTTTTGTTCTGAGCAAGCTCACTGTTCGGACCCCATAGGAAACACAGTAGAGTAGAAGAGTGCCCTTTTCTCAAAAATAGAGTGTGTTTCTTGTAGGGTGAGCTAGCATTTGTTTTCCAGTCGTAAATGGAGTTGAATCACATGCAGTTTCTGGTCCTATGAGCAAGAGTTGTTTTGTGGTATGAAGAGTCACAATTGCACTCCCATTGCCATACACAGTACAAAGAGCACTCGCGTCTGTTCCCAGAAAGTACAGTGTATTGGACTGAAGAGGATCTACTGTTCTTGTCAGTTTCCTAAGGAGAATTGAACTAGATATGGCCGTGTGTGTAGGAAGCACAGTTCTTTTTTTCTGAGCAAGCTCACTGTTCTGGCGCTAAAGGAAACACAGTAGAGTAGAAGAGTGCTCCTTCCTCAAAAGCAGAGTGTGTTACTTGTAAGGCGAGCTAGCATTTGTTTCCCAGTCCTAAATGGAGTTGAATCACATGCAGTTTTTGGTCCTATGAGCAAGAGTTGCTTTCTGGTAAGGAAAGTCACTATTGCGCAACCATTGCCATACACAGTGCAAATAGCACTGGCATCTGTTGCCAGCAAGTACAGTGTATTGGACTGAAGAGGAGCTACTTCTCTTGTCAGTTTCCTCAGCAGAGTTGAACTAGATATGGCCCGAGTGTAGGAATCACAGTTCTTTTGTTCTGAGCAAGTTCTCTGTTTGGACCCCATAGGAAACACAGTAGAGTAGAAGAGTGCTCTTTTGTCAAAAGCAGAGTGTGTTTCTTGTAAGGCGAGCTAGCGTTTGTTTCCCAGTCCTAAATGGAGTTGAAATACACATGCAGTTTCTGGTCCTACGAGCAAGAGTTGTTTTCTGGTAAGAAGAGTCCATTTTGCGCTCCCTTTGCCATACACAGTAAAAATAGCACTCGCGTCTGTTTCCAGCAAGTACAGTGTATTGGACTGAAGAGAGGCTACTGATCTTGTCAGATTCGTAAGCAGAACTGAACTAGATATGGCCCGTGTGTGTAGGAAGCACAGTTCTTTTGTTCTGAGCAATCTCACTGTTCTGGTCCAATAGGAAACACAGAAGAGTAGAAGAGTGCTCTTTTCTCAAAAGCAAAGTGTGTTTCTTGTAAGGTGAGCTAGCGTTTGTTTCCCAGTCCTAAATGGAGTTGAATTACATGCAGTTTCTGGTCCTATGAGCAAGTGTTGTTTTCTGGTAAGAAGAGTCACTATTGCAATCCTATTGCCATACACAGTGCAAACAACACTCGCTACTGTTCTTTGCAAGTACAGTGTATTGCACAGAAGAAGAGCTACTGTTCTTGTTAGTTTCCTAAGCAGAGTTGAACTAGATATGGCCCGTGTGTGTAGGAAGCACAGTTCTTTTGTTGTGACCAAGCTCACTCTTCAGACCCCATAGGAAACACAGTAGAGTAGAAGAGTGCTCTTTTCTCAAAAGCAGAGTGTGTTTCTTGTAAGGCGAGCTAGCGTTTGTTTCCCAGTCCTAAATGGAGTTGAATCACATTCAGTTTCTGATCCTAGTAGCAAGAAATGTTCTCTGGTAAGAAGAGTCACTATTGCCCTCCCATTGTCATACACAGGGCAAATAGCACTGGCGTCTGTTCCCAGCATGTACAGTGTATTGGACTGAAGAGGATCTACTGTTCTTGTCAGTTTCCAAAGCAGAGTTGAACTAGTAATAGCCTGTTTGTGTAGGAAGCACAGTTCTTTTGTTCTGAGGAAGCACACTGTTTTGTCCCTATAGGAAACACAGTACAGTAGAAGAGTGCTCTTTTCTCAAAAGCAGAGTGTGTTTCTTGTAAAGCGAGCTAGCGTTTGTTTCCCAGTCCTAAATGGAGTGGAATCACATGCAGTTTCTGGTCCTACGAGCAAGGGATGTTTTCTGGTAAGGAAAGTCACTATTGTGTTCCCTTTGCCATAAACAGTGCAAATAGCACTCGCGTCTGTTCCCAGCAAGTACAGTGTATTGGACTGAAGAGGAGCTACTGTTCTTGTCAGTTTCCTAAGCAGAGTTGAACTAGATATGGCCCGTGTGTGTAGGAAGCACAGTTCTTTTGTTCTCAGCAAGCTCAATGTTCTGGCCCTATAGGAAACACAGTAGAGTAGAAGAGTGCTCTTTTCTCAAAAGCAGAGTGTGTTTCTTGTAAGGCTAGCTAGCGTTTGTTTCCCAGTACTAAATGGATTTGAATCCCATGCAGTTTCTGGTGCTACGAGCAAGAGTTGTTTTCTGGTAAGAAGAGTCACTATTGGGCTTCCATTGTCATACACAGGGCAAATAGCACTGGCGTCTGTTCCCAGCATGTACAGTGTATTAGACTGAAGAGGATATACTGTTCTTGTCAGGTTCCTAAGCAGAGTTGAACTAGATATGACCCGTGTGTGTAGGAAGCACAGTTCTTTTTTTCTGAGCAAGCTCTCTTTTATGTCCCTACAGGAAACACAGTAGAATAAAAGAGTGCTCTTTTCTCAAAAGAAGAGTGTGTTTCTTGTAAGGCGAGCTAGCGTTTTTTTCCCAGTCCTAAATGGAGTTGAAATACTCATGCAATTTCTGGTCCTACGAGCGAGAGTTGTTTTCTGGTAAGAAGAGTCCATTTTGCGCTCCCTTTGCCATACACAGTAAAAATAGCACTCGCGTCTGTTCCCAGCATGTACAGTGTATTGGACTGAAGAGAGGCTACTGTTCTTGTCAGTTTCATAAGCAGAATTGAACTAGATATGGCCCGTGTATGTAGGAAGCACAGTTCTTTTGTTCTGAGCAAGCTCACTGTTCTGGCCGTATAAGAAACAAAGTAGAGTAGAGGAGTGCTCTTTTCTCAAAAGCAGAGTGTGTTTCTTGTAAGTCCAGCTAGCGTTTGTTTCCCAGTCCTAAATGGAGGTGAATCAAATGCAGTTTTTGGTCCTACGAGCAAGAGTTGTTTTCTGGTAAGAAGAGTCACTATTGCGCTCCCATTGCCATACACAGTAAAAATAGCACTCGCGTCTGTTCCCAGCAAGTACAGTGTATTGGACTGAAGAGGAGCTACTGTTCTTGTCAGTTTCCTAAGCAGAGTTGAACTAGATATGGCACGTGTGTGTAGGAAGCACAGTTCTTTTGTTCTGAGCAAGCACACTGTTCTGGCCCTATAGGAAACACAGTAGAGTAGAAGAGTGCTCTTTTCTCAAAAGCAGAAAGTGTTTCTTGTAAGGCGAGCTAGTGTTTGTTTCCCAGTTCTAAATGGAGTTGAATCACATGCAGTTTCTGGTCCTACGAGCAAGAGTTGTTTTCTGGTAAGAAGAGTCACTATTGCGCTCCCATTTCCATACACAGTGCAAATCGCACTGGCGTTTGTTCCCAGCATGTACAGTGTATTGGACTGAAGAGGATCTACTGTTCCTGTCAGTTTCCTATGGAGAATTGAACTAGATATGGCCGTGTGTGTAGGAGGCACAGTTCTTTTTTTCTGAGCAAGCTCACTGTTCTGGCGCTAAAGGAAACACAGTAGAGTAGAAGAGTGCTCCTTCCTGAAAAGCAGAGTGTGTTACTTGTAAGGCGAGCTAGCATTTGTTTCCCAGTCCTAAATGGAGTTGAATCACATGCAGTTTTTGGTCCTATGAGCAAGAGTTGCTTTCTGGTAAGGAAAGTCACTATTGCGCTCCCATTGCCATACACAGTGCAAATAGCACTGGCATCTGTTGCCAGCAAGTACAGTGTATTGGACTGAAGAGGAGCTACTTCTCTTGTCAGTTTCCTCAGCAGAGTTGAACTAGATATGGCCCGAGTGTAGGAATCACAGTTCTTTTGTTCTGAGCAAGTTCTCTGTTTGGACCCCATAGGAAACACAGTAGAGTAGAAGAGTGCTCTTTTGTCAAAAGCAGAGTGTGTTTCTTGTAAGGCGAGCTAGCGTTTGTTTCCCAGTCCTAAATGGAGTTGAAATACACATGCAGTTTCTGTTCCTACGAGCGAGAGTTGTTTTCTGGTAAGAAGAGTCCATTTTGAGCTCCCTTTGCCATACACAGTAAAAATAGCACTCGCGTCTGTTCCCAGCAAGTACAGTATTGGACTGAAGAGAGGCTACTGTTCTTGTCAGTTTCGTAAGCAGAATTGAACTAGATATGGCCCGTGTGTGTACGAAGCACAGTTCTTTTGTTCTGAGCAATCTCACTGTTCTGGTCCTATAGTAAACACAGAAGAGTAGAAGAGTGCTCTTTTCTCAAAAGCAAAGTGTGTTTCTTGTAAGGTGAGCTAGCGTTTGTTTCCCAGTCCTAAATGGAGTTGCATTACATGCAGTTTCTGGTCCTATGAGCAAGAGTTGTTTTCTGGTAAGAAGAGTCACTATTGCAATCCTATTGCCATACACAGTGCAAACAACACTCGCTACTGTTCTTTGCAAGTACAGTGTATTGGACAGAAGAAGAGCTACTGTTCTTGTTAGTTTCCTAAGCAGAGTTGAACTAGATATGGCCCGTGTGTGTAGGAAGCACAGTTCTTTTGTTGTGACCAAGCTCACTCTTCAGACCCCATAGGAAACACAGTAGAGTAGAAGAGTGCTCTTTTCTCAAAAGCAGAGTGTGTTTCTTGTAAGGCGAGCTAGCGTTTGTTTCCCAGTCCTAAATGGAGTTGAATCACATTCAGTTTCTGATCCTACAGGCAAGAATTGTTTTCTGGTAAGAAGAGTCACTATTGTGCTCCCATTGCCACACACAGTGCAAATAGGACTCGCGTCTGTAACCGTCAAGTACAGTGTATTGGACTGAAGAGGAGCTACTGTTCTTGTCAGTTTCCTAAGCAGAGTTGAACTAGATATGGCCCGTGTGTGTAGGAAGCACAGTTGTTTTGTTCTGAGCAAGCTCGCTGTTCGGACCCAATAAGAAACACCATAGAGTAGAAGAGTGCGCTTTTCTCAAAAGCATAGTGTGTTTCTTGTAAGGCGAGCTAGCGTTTGTTTCCCTGTCCTAAATGGATTTGAATCACATGCAGTTTCTGGTACAACGAGCAAGAGTTGTTTTCTGGTAAGAAAAGTCACTATTGCGCTCCCATTGTCATACACAGGGCAAATAGCACTGGCGTCTGTTACCAGCATGTACAGTGTATTGGACTGAAGAGGATCTACTGTTCTTGTCAGTTTCCTAAGGAGAATTGAACTAGATATTTCCGTGTGTGTATGAAGCACAGTTCTTTTGTTCTGAGCAAGCTCACTGTTTTGGCTCTATAGGAAACACAGTAGAGTAGAAGAGTGCTCTTTTGTCAAAAGCAGAGTGTGTTTCTTGTAAGGCGAGCTAGCGTTTGTTTCCCAGTCCTAAATGGAGTTGAAATACACATGCAGTTTCTGGTCCTACGAGCAAGAGTTGTTTTCTGGTAAGAAGAGTCCATTTTGCGCTCCCTTTGCCATACACAGTAAAAATAGCACTCGCGTCTGTTCCCAGCAAGTACAGTGTATTGGACTGAAGAGAGGCTACTGATCTTGTCAGTTTTGTAAGCAGAATTGAACTAGATATGGCCCGTGTGTGTAGGAAGCACAGTTCTTTTGTTCTGAGCAATCTCACTGTTCTGGTCCTATAGGAAACACAGAAGAGTAGAAGTGTGCTCTTTTCTCAAAAGCAAAGTGTGTTTCTAGTAAGGTGAGCTAGCGTTTGTTTCCCAGTCCTAAATGGAGTTGAATTACATGCAGTTTCTGGTCCTATGAGCAAGTGTTGTTTTCTGGTAAGAAGAGTCACTATTGCAATCCTATTGCCATACACAGTGCAATCAACACTCGCTACTGTTCTTTGCAAGTACAGTGTATTGGACAGAAGAAGAGCTACTGTTCTTGTTAGTTTCCTAAGCAGAGTTGAACTAGATATGGCCCGTGTGTGTAGGAAGCACAGTTCTTTTGTTGTGACCAAGCTCACACTTCAGACCCCATAGGAAACCCAGTAGAGTAGAAGAGTGCTCTTTTCTCAAAAGCAGAGTGTGTTTCTTGTAAGGCGAGCTAGCGTTTGTTTCCCAGTCCTAAATGGAGTTGAATCACATTCAGTTTCTGATCCTAGTAGCAAGAAATGTTTTCTGGTAAGAAGAGTCACTGTTGCCCTCCCATTGTCATACACAGGGCAAATAGCACTGGCGTCTGTTCCCAGCATGTACAGTGTATTGGACTGAAGAGGATCTACTGTTCTTGTCAGTTTCCAAAGCAGAGTTGAACTAGTAATAGCCTGTTTGTGTAGGAAGCACAGTTCTTTTGTTCTGAGGAAGCACACTGTTTTGGCCCTATAGGAAACACAGTACAGTAGAAGAGTGCTCTTTTCTCAAAAGCAGAGTGTGTTTCTTGTAAAGCGAGCTAGCGTTTGTTTCCCAGTCCTAAATGGAGTGGAATCACATGCAGTTTCTGGTCCTACGAGCAAGGGATGTTTTCTGGTAAGGAAAGTCACTATTGTGTTCCCTTTGCCATACACAGTGCAAATAGCACTCGCGTCTGTTCCCAGCAAGTACAGTGTATTGGACTGAAGAGGAGCTACTGTTCTTGTCAGTTTCCTAAGCAGAGTTGAACTAGATATGGCCCGTGTGTGTAGGAAGCACAGTTCTTTTGTTCTGAGCAAGCTCACTGTTCTGGCCCTATAGGAAACACAGAAGAGTAGAAGAGTGCTCTTTTCTCAGAAGTAGAGTGTTTCTTGTAAGGCAAGCTAGTGTTTGATTCCCAGTCCTAAATGGAGTTGAATCACATGCAGTTTCTGGTCCTACGAGCAAGAGTTGTTTTCTGGTAAGAAGAGTCACTATTGTGCTACCATGGTCATACACAGTGCAAATAGCACTCTCCTCTGTTCCCAGCAAGTACAGTGTATTGGACAGAAGAGGAGCTACTGTTCTTGTCAGTTTCCTAAGCAGAGTTGAACTAGATATGGCCCGTGTGTGTGAAGCACAGTTCTTTTGTTCTGAGCAAGCTCAATTTTCAGACACCATAGTAAACACAGTAGAGTAGAAGAGTGCTCTTTTCTCAAAAGCAGAGTGTGTTTCTTGTAAGGCTAGCTAGTGTTTATTTCCAAGTCAGAAACGGAGTTGAATCCCATGCAGTTTCTGGTCCTACGAGCAAGAGTTGTTTTCTGGTAAGAAGAGTCACTATTTCGCTCCCTTTGCCATACACTGCGCAAATAGCACTCGCGTCTGCTCCCAGCAAGTACAGTGTAATGGAATGAAGAGGAGCTACTGTTCTTGTCAGTTTCCTAAGCAGAGTTGAACTAGATATAGCCCGTGTGTGTAGGAAGCACAATTCTTTTGTTTTGAGCAAGCTCACTGTTCTGTCCCTGTAGGAAACACAGTAGAGTAGAAGAGTGCTCTTTTCTCAAGAGCAGAGTGTGTTTCTTGTAAGGGGAGCTGGCGTTTGTTTCCCAGTCCTAAATGGAGTTGAATCACATGCAGTTTTTTGTCCTACGAGCAAGGGATGTTTTCTGGTAAGGAAAGTCACTATTGTGCTCCCATTGCCTTACACAGGGCAAAATGGACTCGCGTCTGTTCCCAGCAAGTACAGTGTATTGGACTGAAGAGGGGCTACTGTTCTTGTCAGTTTCCTATGCAGAATTGAACTAGATATGGCCCGTGTCTAGGAAGCACAGTTCTTTTGTTCTGAGCAAGCTCACTGTTCGGAACCTATAGGAAACACAGTAGAGTAGAAGTGTGACCTTTTCTCAAAGCAGAGCGTGTTTCTTGTAAGGCGAGCTAGCGTTTGTTTCCCAGTCCTAAGTGGAGTTGAATAAAATGCAGTGTCTGGTCCTATGAGCAAGAGTTGTTTTCTGGTAAGAAGAGTAACTATTGGGCTCCCATTGCTGTACTCAGTGCAAATAGCACTTGCGTCTGTTCCCAGCAAGTACAGTGTATTGGACTGAAGAGGAGCTACTGTTCTTGTCAGTTTCCTAAGCAGAGTTGAACTAGATATGGCCCGTGTGTGTAGGAAGCACAGTTCTTTTGTTCTCAGCAAGCTCAATGTTCTGGCCCTATAGGAAACACAGTAGAGTAGAAGAGTGCTCTTTTCTCAAAAGCAGAGTGTGTTTCTTGTAAGGCTAGCTAGCGTTTGTTTCCCAGTACTAAATGGATTTGAATCCCATGCAGTTTCTGGTGCTACGAGCAAGAGTTGTTTTCTGGTAAGAAGAGTCACTATTGGGCTTCCATTGTCATACACAGGGCAAATAGCACTGGCGTCTGTTCCCAGCATGTACAGTGTATTAGACTGAAGAGGATCTACTGTTCTTGTCAGGTTCCTAAGCAGAGTTGAACTAGATATGGTCCATGTGTGTAGGAAGCACAGTTCTTTTTTTCTGAGCAAGCTCTCTGTTTTGTCCCTACAGGAAACACAGTAGAATAAAAGAGTGCTCTTTTCTCAAAAGAAGAGTGTGTTTCTTGTAAGGCGAGCTAGCGTTTTTTTCCCAGTCCAAAATGGAGTTGAAATACTCATGCAATTTCTGGTCCTACGAGCGAGAGTTGTTTTCTGGTAAGAAGAGTCCATTTTGTGCTCCCTTTGCCATACACAGTAAAAATAGCACTCGCGTCTGTTCCCAGCATGTACAGTGTATTGGACTGAAGAGAGGCTACTGTTCTTGTCAGTTTCATAAGCAGAATTGAACTAGATATGGCCCGTGTATGTAGGAAGCACAGTTCTTTGTTCTGAGCAAGCTCACTGTTCTGGCCGTATAAGAAACACAGTAGAGTAGAGGAGTGCTCTTTTCTCAAAAGCAGAGTGTGTTTCTTGTAAGTCCAGCTAGCATTTGTTTCCCAGTCCTAAATGGAGGTGAATCAAATGCAGTTTTTGGTCCTACGAGCAAGAGTTGTTTTCTGGTAAGAAGAGTCACTATTGCGCTCCCATTGCCATACACAGTAAAAATAGCACTCGCGTCTGTTCCCAGCAAGTACAGTGTATTGGACTGAAGAGGAGCTACTGTTCTTGTCAGTTTCCTAAGCAGAGTTGAACTAGATATGGCATGTGTGTGTAGGAAGCACAGTTCTTTTGTTCTGAGCAAGCTCACTGTTCTGGCCCTATAGGAAACACAGTAGAGTAGAAGAGTGCTCTTTTCTCAAAAGCAGAAAGTGTTTCTTGTAAGGCGAGCTAGTGTTTGTTTCCCAGTTCTAAATGGAGTTGAATCACATGCAGTTTCTGGTCCTACGAGCAAGAGTTGTTTTCTGGTAAGAAGAGTCACTATTGCGCTCCCATTTCCATACACAGTGCAAATCGCACTGGCGTTTGTTCCCAGCATGTACAGTGTATTGGACTGAAGAGGATCTACTGTTCCTGTCAGTTTCCTAAGCAGAGTTGAACTAGATATGGCCCGTGTGTGTAGGAAGCACAGTTCTTTTGTTCTGAGCAAGCTCACTGTTCGGACCCCATTGGAAACACAGTAGAGTAGATGTGTGCCCTATTCTCAAAAGCAGAACGTGTTTCTTGTAAGGCGAGCTAGCGTTTGTTTCCCATCTCTAAGTGGATTGAATCAAATGCAGTGTCAGGTCCAAAGAGCAAGAGTTGTTTTCTGGTAAGTAGAGTCACTATTGTGCATCCATTGCCGTATACAGTGCAAATAGCACTCGCGTCTGTTCCCAGCAAGTACAGCGTATTGGACTGAAGAGGATCTACTGTTCTTGTCAGTTTCCTAAGCAGAGTTGAACTAGATATGGCCCTTGTATGTAGGAAGCACAGTTCTTTTGTTCTGAGCAAGCTCACTGTTCGGACCCCATAGGAAACACAGTAGAGTAGAAGAGTGCCCTTTTCTCAAAAGCAGAGTGTGTTTCTTGTAGGGTGAGCTAGCATTTGTTTTCCAGTCGTAAATGGAGTTGAATCACATGCAGTTTCTGGTCCTATGAGCAAGAGTTGTTTTGTGGTATGAAGAGTCACAATTGCACTCCCATTGCCATACACAGTACAAAGAGCACTCGCGTCTGTTCCCAGCAAGTACATTGTATTGGACTGAAGAGGATCTACTGTTCTTGTCAGTTTCCTAAGGAGAATTGAACTAGATATGGCCGTGTGTGTAGGAAGCACAGTTCTTTTTTTCTGAGCAAGCTCACTGTTCTGGCGCTAAAGGAAACACAGTAGAGTAGAAGAGTGCTCCTTCCTGAAAAGCAGAGTGTGTTACTTGTAAGGCGAGCTAGCATTTGTTTCCCAGTCCTAAATGGAGTTGAATCACATGCAGTTTTTGGTCCTATGAGCAAGAGTTGCTTTCTGGTAAGGAAAGTCACTATTGCGCTCCCATTGCCATACACAGTGCAAATAGCACTGGCATCTGTTGCCAGCAAGTACAGTGTATTGGACTGAAGAGGAGCTACTTCTCTTGTCAGTTTCCTCAGCAGAGTTGAACTAGATATGGCCCGAGTGTAGGAATCACAGTTCTTTTGTTCTGAGCAAGTTCTCTGTTTGGACCCCATAGGAAACACAGTAGAGTAGAAGAGTGCTCTTTTCTCAAAAGCAGAGTGTGTTTCGTGTAAGGCGAGCTAGCGTTTGTTTCCCAGTCCTAAATGGAGTTGAAATACACATGCAGTTTCTGGTCCTACGAGCGAGAGTTGTTTTCTGGTAAGAAGAGTCCATTTTGCGCTCCCTTTGCCATACACAGTTAAAATAGCACTCGCGTCTGTTCCCAGCAAGTACAGTGTATTGGACTGAAGAGAGGCTACTGTTCTTGTCAGTTTCGTAAGCAGAATTGAACTAGATATTGCCCGTGTGTGTAGGAAGCACAGTTCTTTTGTTCTGAGCAATCTCACTGTTCTGGTCCTATAGTAAACACAGAAGAGTAGAAGAGTGCTCTTTTCTCAAAAGCAAAGTGTGTTTCTTGTAAGGTGAGCTAGCATTTGTTTCCCAGTCCTAAATGGAGTTGCATTACATGCAGTTTCTGGTCCTATGAGCAAGAGTTGTTTTCTGGTAAGAAGAGTCACTATTGCAATCCTATTGCCATACACAGTGCAAACAACACTCGCTACTGTACTTTGCAAGTACAGTGTATTGGACAGAAGAAGAGCTACTGTTCTTGTTAGTTTCCTAAGCAGAGTTGAACTAGATATGGCCCGTGTGTGTAGGAAGCACAGTTCTTTTGTTGTGACCAAGCTCACTCTTCTGACCCCATAGGAAACACAGTAGAATAGAAGAGTGCTCTTTCTCAAAAGCAGAGTGTGTTTCTTGTAAGGCGAGCTAGCGTTTGTTTCCCAGTCCTAAATGGAGTTGAATCACATTCAGTTTCTGATCCTACAGGCAAGAATTGTTTTCTGGTAAGAAGAGTCACTATTGTGCTCCCATTGCCACACACAGTGCAAATAGGACTCGCGTCTGTAACCGTCAAGTACAGTGTATTGGACTGAAGAGGAGCTACTGTTCTTGTCAGTTTCCTAAGCAGAGTTGAACTAGATATGGCCCGTGTGTGTAGGAAGCACAGTTGTTTTGTTCTGAGCAAGCTCGCTGTTCGGACCCAATAAGAAACACCATAGAGTAGAAGAGTGCGCTTTTCTCAAAAGCATAGTGTGTTTCTTGTAAGGCGAGCTAGCGTTTGTTTCCCTGTCCTAAATGGATTTGAATCACATGCAGTTTCTGGTACAACGAGCAAGAGTTGTTTTCTGGTAAGAAAAGTCACTATTGCGCTCCCATTGTCATACAGAGGGCAAATAGCACTGGCGTCTTTTATCAGCATGTACAGTGTATTGGACTGAAGAGGATCTACTGTTCTTGTCAGTTTCCTAAGGAGAATTGAACTAGATATTTCCGTGTGTGTATGAAGCACAGTTCTTTTGTTCGGAGCAAGCTCACTGTTTTGGCTCTATAGGAAACACATTAGAGTAGAAGAGTGCTCTTTTCTCAAAAGCAGAGTGTGTTTCTAGTAATACGAGCTAGCGTTTGTTTCCCAGTCCTAAATGGAGTTGAATCACATGCAGTTTTTGGTCCCACGAGAAGAGTTGTTTTCTGGTAAGGAAAGTCACTATTCGCTCCATTTCTCATACACAGAGCATAGCACACGTGTCTTTTCCCAGCAAGTACAGTGTATTGGACTGAAGAGGAGCTACTGTTCTTGTCAGATTCCTAAGCACAGTTGAACTAGATATGGCCCTGTGTGTAAAAAGCACAGTTCTTTTGTTCTGAGCAAGCTCAATGTTCTGGCCATATAGGAAAGACATTAGAGTAGAATACTGCTCTTTTCTCAAAAGCAGAGTGTGTTTCTAGTAAGACGAGCTAGCGTTTGTTTCCCAGTCCTAAATGGAGTTGAATCACATGCAGTTTTTGGTCCCACGAGAAGAGTTGTTTTCTGGTAAGGAAAGTCACTATTCGCTCCCTTTCTCATAAACAGAGCAAATAGCACACGTGTCTTTTCCCAGCAAGTACAGTGTATTGGACTGAAGAGGACCTACTGTTCTTGTCAGATTCCTAAGCACAGTTGAACTAGATATGGCCGTGTGTGTAGGAAGCACAGTTCTTTTGTTCTGAGCAAGCTCAATGTTTTGCCCTATAGGAAACACATTAGAGTAGAATACTGCTCTTTTCTCAAAAGCAGAGTGTGTTTCTTGTAAGGCAAGCTAGCATTTGTTTCCCAGTCCTAAATGGAGTTGAATCACATGCAGTTTCTGTTCCTACGAGCAAGAGTTGTTTTCTGGTAAAAAGAGTCACTCTTGCGCTCCCATTGCCATACACAGTGCAAATAGCACTGGCGTCTGTTCCCAGCATGTACAGTGTATTGCACTGAAGAGGATCTACTGTTCTTGTCAGTTTCCTCAGCGGAGTTTTACTAGATATAGCCCGTGTGTGTAGGAAGCACAGGTCTTTTGTTTTGAGCAAGCAGACTGTTCGGACCCCATAGGAAACACAGTAGAGTAGAAGAGTGCTCTTTTCTCAAAAGCAGAGTGTGTTTCTTGTAAGGCGAGCTAGCGTTTGTTTCCCAATCCTAAATGGAGTTGAATCACATGCAGTTTCTGGTCCTACGAGCAAGAGTTGTTTTCTGGTAAGATAGTCAGTATTGCGCTCCCATTGTCATACACAGGGCAAATAGCACTGGCGTCTGTTCCCAGCATGTACACTGTATTGGACTGTAGAGGATCTACTGTTCTTGTCATTTTCCTAAGCAGAGTTGAACTAGATATTGCCCTGTGTGTAGGAAGCACAGTTCTTTTGTTCTGAGCAAGCTCACTGTTCTGGCCATATAGGAAACACATTAGAGTAGAATAGTGCTCTTTTCTCAAAAGCAGAGTGTGTTTCTTTTAAGGCTAGCTATTGTTTGTTTCCCAGTACTAAATGGAGTTGAATCCCATGCAGTTTCTGGTCCTATGAGCAAGAGTTGTTTTCTGG